>NW_008825614.1:4893757-4907721 GCF_000699105.1 Pygoscelis adeliae
TTCCAAAGTCTGGTATCTTGTTTCTTGAACTGTATAGTGACAATCTACCTTCTTTGCTACAGCTGGATCCCAAAACCCCAATACTATTCAAAGGGGAAAAGGTGAAGGAGTTTTCAATGGTGGAAGAAGGTAATGGCTTGTTCCTTTTAGTTACATTGGCTTATGTAGAAACATATATATTACACAAAGCTATTTAGTTCGATACTAATGAACACTGTAACAAATATACACCCATCCAGGAGCTTCATCTAGTGCACAACAACTACTCCAAAGCAACTGGTAGCATGGAGCATAGCTCTTGCTTTTTAAGGACAAAGTCTAACGGAGACTGGCTGTTGATGCTCAGCCATTTCAGGGCAGTGCAAGTAGGTCATCTGCACAAGCACAGGATAAAGTTAAACATTTCTAAATCTATCAGCTGAAGGCAATTGATTGTACACACGCTAGCCAATATATAATGGTGCAATTTGTACATCCAAAATACTTAACAAAAAGAAGTCTCTTTTTAGTATGATAGCAGAGAATAACAGCAACAGCTGCTCTCAGGTAGGCTGGAAATGCCACAGCAGCCTATACATGGAGCCACATCTTTCTGAAATGACCAGCAAAACTGAGGAATTGGTATAGCGTCAGGCCTCAGCATCCAAACTACCATTGCTCAACTGATGCATAGCAGCTTGTTGATCCAGGATGACCTGATTGTGCATCTGAACCGTCGCATTCAAAGCCAAATCAAGGTTGAGGCTCTAATTCAATGGCGCTGAAATCACATAGCCAAGAAGCTGAAAGTCCGACCCAACAGTAATGCTCATGACACTCATTACGTCCCTAGAGGTAACAATTTGTGAGGCCTATAACAGGCAAAAAGAAAGGTGAGGTCCCTGTCTCAAAAAGCTGTATCTAATTTCATGGGAAGACAATAGGAGGCCACCGAGAATAAATCACAAGAAAAAACCCGTGGCTGGAAAAGAGGAATTGGGAACTAATCATTTCTATTCACATCCTTGGTGTGACTTTGTGATTCTTGGACATCTTAGCTTCTCTGACATACTTCTGTGTTTTCCAAAGGGGAACAAATCTTAAATCATACAGTTATTTGTTAATGTTTGCAAAGCAGTTTTAGCTAGCGGGAAAATCTTGACTGACACTATGGAAGTACAAAGGGACCGTGATAAAACCTAGCTGACTGCTCAAGGTTCCCCTACTGCAACACAGTCTCTGGTGGGTGCAGGTGGCTCTTGTTCACACCTTTGGCCCCTGGCATTGACAAAATGCCACCTGGGGAGTTTCTGGAGCATTTCTGGAACATCTCAAATGCCAGTTGCATTCGAGCAGTTGGTGCAGAGGCCTCTGTAACACCTGAGACACAGAACAAGCCACCAACAGCTCCAGATACGTGGCAAGTATAGCAGAGGCACAGCAATATCTCAGTCCTTAGACTCAGGCTGAACGCAATCAGACAGGGCTGGAGTCAAAAGGCAGTAATTTTTAAGTGTTGTAGTCATAGAGAGTTCTGTATCGCAGGGGCAGAACAGTCCAAGTTCATCTCTACTGGATCTGTGGTAGAGGTCCTTTGTTTTTTATACGGAAGGAGGGTAAATGTTTTATTCACAAGACCTTTTAACGTTGCTGTGGCCACAGGAAATTGAGAAGTTTAAATGGAGGCCAACAGGAAAAGCAAAGTGTGACATGTTGTATTGCTTATTCAAAGCCAATGAAGATTGGGAACAACAGTTCTATACAAAGGACTGTTTATATCAACCAACACATAATTTTACATTTCCTGCATGAGTCATTTTTTGCTATCTTTTTGTCCTGTCTCTTTGTCACTCTCCACTGGACTGAAAAACATAAGCACCATTATGTTAAAAATATTTTTTCCTTTTTAAGGAAATCATAATGAATCTAGATCCCTGTAAAGCACCACCATGGTTCACCACTAGCACACCAGCCACCAAGAGCTGAAGCTGAATGGTCATGCTAAGGAATGGGTTTATAAGTTATCTGGGGCTGTAAAACATAAGGGACTTGCTAGCTCTGAAGAATAATTTAACTGAATACACTTGCCCTGACTTAAAGGTGCCACCTTTGGGAACATTTCACAGTTTTACACATGGAACTGTTGAGCATCCAAAGACACCAACATGGCTCTAGCGGGAACGGAGCGAGTTCTGCCTCTCTGAAAAACCAGCCTCTGCACTGCATCGGTCTCTGTACCCACATAACACTTGGCTTCTCCCTGAATACTGATAGCAAACAAAGCAACACCCAGGGGACTTCTGTGGTGCCTATCTGGTGGGGAAGGGACCTCAGGAGAGTACTTCTGACAGGCAAGCAATACATAATGATCCAGGAAAACCAATCTTTCCCCTTTATCCACAGAGAACAGCTCTACATCAAGGTGCTACACTCACCCCCAAAAAACCCCACAGAGAATTCACGTGCTTAGGCTAATGGCTTTTTTAAAAAAAAATCAGGGTTCTTGCCACACAATACAATGAAAATGCATGTTTTTCTTCTTAAACACATTTTAGCTTTTGTGAGCTTGTGTGAAAAGAGCCCATTATTAAGCCTGAGTTATTTAAGCAATATTGGAAATGCCCCTGCCCTTTTGTTAATTTGCTTGGCTTGGTGCACACATGGCATTTGTTTTATATCATGTGTGGAACTTGCTTCTTTAAAAAGTCTGCAGGTTTCAAATTCCTCCGCTTTTGATAGATGTACTGTATGTACTGTTAGGTTTAAAAAAAAGTTACAGGTGGCTGCTATTTTTCCCAATTCAGTCCACAAAAGCCCCTTTATTAAAAGAAGTCCTTAATGAAAAAGAAAAGTAGAGCTACTGTATGTGAGGTTGCAAAGATCTCTGGTGGAAATATTTGGTGTTTACATTTTGCCGAACTATTTATACTGTGGACACATACTACACTAAAGGCTCTCTTTTCCCTGCATAATAGAAATCCTTGTGACTGAATTCTATATACTTAGTATGGTTTACATTTTTTTATCCAGCCTTACCACATTTTATTCCACCCTGCTTTCTACACGACTTTGTGTGTCTTTAACAGAGCTGTATAATAGCAACACCTTCTGGAAGAAGGGAGACAGTGGAGAATCATTTCTGCCTCTCGCAGCTTGTTGCACTCACCAGCCAGCGTACATTACTAATAAGGAAGAAGTTCAGAATAATAATTAGGATACATCACTAACTATATGTGCATTTATTGCTTCATTTAGCAGTAATTGAAAACTCCCTTTTTTTTTAAATAACTTTTTCAGAGTCTTTTTGTTCGGAGTAGTTTTAACAGTTAACTCAGTATTTTAATTACACCGGATTTATGGGTCTAGGTCTCTGCTCTATACACCCTTTGTCTGACGGTACGAAAAAGCGGAGGAGCGCCCCGCTGCTCAGTGGCAGTAGCCACCCCTTCTCCCCTCAGAACAGCATGAGCCGCCAGCGCGAAGAACAGCGTTTCCAAACCCTGCTGCCTGCAGCAGAGCTCCCGAAGCCGCAGACTGGCAACCGAAGTGTGATGGCCTACATTTAACATCAGCTGAGTATCTGAAAGTCTCATCATCTTAGATAAGCACCACAGCCTTCCTAGTGTCTTTATAAACTAACCTCTGCCACTGAAGAGCCTTTAAGAGCCTTTGACATTGGGGCTTTTAAGTTTTTGCCAAAGAGGACAGGCGACCCTTTCCTGCGTGTTGCTACAAGACAGCTTTGCGAGCACAGGTAGGAAGCAGTGGGTTGGTGGCAGGGGGACTCCTTTAATTGTCTTCAATGTCAGTCTATGGCAATATTTTCTTTTGCAAAGTACTGCAGAAAGATACCATTGCAGTAGTAGTAGTAATAATAGTAATAATAATAATAATACCACCTCTAATTAGATCTTTGAACAGAGATGCAACCCATCATTTTCACACAGCTGTTGTGAGGTGAGTACTACTAGGGGAACAGGGAGAGAGAACTGAAGTCCCTGGTGAAAGCCTCTATCAAGGGATAAGAGGCAAGGAGAGGAGCAGAGCATAACTCTGGCTTCCACATTTAAACCTCTAGGCTACACATTTCAAGCACCAAATCCACTATACTTTGCTTTAATGGTGCTGAACTGGTGAACAATCGAATTCTAAAGCAGTGGGCATTACTCAGGAGGTGGATTGTTAGGTCCTGCAACATTCAGTTGGCTTGGAGGATGCAGGACTGAGAGTCTGGATGAGCCTCATAAACCTGGATGCCTTTCCTCATACAAGGCAAGTCACAGTCTGGTTCTTCCTGATGGGCAACTGGATGTAGGGTCAGATCTGACAAATTTTGATGATTTTGCAAAGTTAGTACAAGATTTCCATTTTTGCTTTTCATTTTCAAATGTTAATACAGGTGCACCTCTGAGCAAAATTTGTCTGTGTTCTTTGCTTCGACACTGTGTTTCTGTATCTTCCATGCCTGATTCACATCTTTGGTCAGGATTTTATTTTGTGAGCTATTCCTTTTCTTTCTGCACACCCTTACTTGTGTTGGCTCCAGCAGTGCCCGCTCCTGCCCACCTAAGAAAGAAGCCAGTGTACTGCAAAGCGTGCATTCAATGCAGCTGTCATCCATAAGACACTTTAACTTTGCTCACTCCATTGTGCAAAACAGCTCTGAGGAGAAGCCTTCTGAGAAACGCAGGAAGAGATTTTTCCATGCTGGAAAAAAAAAGCCCTGCAAGTTATGTTTAGAAGTGTCTGTGGGGGGAAAACTGTTTAGGAAAACAAGTTGTGAATGGTCTTCATGACGTGTCTCATTTTGGCAAAGCATTCGAGGGCTACCGGTACCCACAACTGCCTAGCAGCGTGCAATGCATACTCCTCCCAGCTAACCATGGCAAACACAGCCTCCTCTCTCCACTCCACAGCTCTCTAAGTAACATCATGTCTGTACCTTAAAAAGCAGGGATCTCGGGCATGATCCTGCATGCGGGCAGACTGCGCAGCATTAAGAAATCCGTGAGGGGCCTGCAGGCAGCTGCTCGGCGTGGCCAGGTGAGGATAGCTAACCGAGCAGTATAGAGAAGGCCATATGGCACCAGCTGTGCTCCGGCTCCCAGCGGAACAACCTCTCCTCTTACGAATGTAATTTCCACAGCATGCATGAGAGTGAATCGCTATTGCAATAAGCTGTCCTGTCCTTTTCCTCACCTGTACCTGTCACCTTTGGGATGCCGGGCTATCACACAAAAGAAAAAGCCAGCGCAACGAAAACTGCAAGCACTGAGCCCCACGCTGTGGAGGTGCTCCCTGCTGCCACCGGAAAGCGAGCAGAGAGTTCAGTAGGGAAGCCTCTTCCCTCGCCCTTCTGCTTCATGTGAGAAATGACTGTGTCTGCTCCCCACACCTGTAAGCGCCAAGAGCCATGGGGTGATGAGCCAGCAGGACAGTCAGAAAGTTGTTGAAGCCCTTCTCTCCGGTCCTGCCAGCACAGCCTCACTCCAAATGACACAGCTCAAACGTATCCCCTGTGCTGGGGAATGGGTTAATCCCCGGGCGAGGGGAGTTTGTGACAAACCACCGACTGGACTGAGAATCTCTAGTGGGATTTTAACACGTCTGGCCTGGGATCCTCGATCGCTGATAATGACAGGCATTACCTGACCCAGCCAGCAAGAGGATCGCGATAGCTGTTCTCAACAATTTGCAAATCGTTCTCCAGTTCCTGGCTCCTTCCCTTTGACTATCTTGGCAGCCTGTTCTGGCAGCCAGACTATCTCACCTAAGACTTCTCCAGCTGGTGAAGCATCTTGGCGCTCCTGCCTCTCTATGCCCACACACTTTCATCAACTTCAGCAGTAACCCTTTTAAGTGTTATCTTGCAGGCCTAATTACTTCAAATACATTTTCTGGCTGACGACGTTGGACAGGTGGAAATTTAGCGCCATCTATTGCTAACTAATAAAACACCGGTTTGGTAAGAATGCGAGAAAGGCCCTTTCCCGACGGGAGCCTTGGCTGTAGGATTCCTGCAGTCCAGCAGAAGCATCCCCACGGCCACCAGAAACTCTTCTGCTTTGAACTGATGGTTAAAGCCTTGCAGTTTTCTAGAAAATACATCTATAAGTCTGGGGTGTGATCCTAGCAAATTTCTTCAACCTGGAAATATTGTGAGAACCAGCTTTCTTGTATGATTTCTAAAATTTCTTAATTAAAGTTTGTCCTGATATACTATGGCATTAATCTCTCTCTCTCCCTGTCATCCCACTGGTATTTTGGTAACAGTCCTCTACACTGTACATCACCCACAGACAGACTACAAAGCTGGTTCCTTTATTCACAGTTTGTAGGCCCAAGCCCTTGGCAACACTGGCTGTACCCCCTTCCCTCCTGTGAGCAAACGAAGTGAAAGAAGCGAGTAATCTCGATGGCAAGCGGCATCCCCCCGAGCTCAGCTGCAGCCGAGGAACACCCCAAGCACCTGAGAAGGAGACTAAGTGGTCAGCATTGCTGGCTGGCGGGGAGAGGACTATGTTTCTGAAGAGACATTAATGAAGCTGAAGGTTGTATTCTTGACAAAGGTCTTGGGACTTTTACCTGCATGGGATTAAATAATTTACAAATGCATATCCCTAATAAGACAAGAACCCCAAAAAGTCCTATCAAGAGACAAGGGCTAGAGAGTAGGGTGTGTCAATTTCCACGGCAGGAGCAAAAGCTGGGTCTTTTCACAGCCCCATGTATAACATTTGAATACATCTGAAGTGATGCGCATTAGTTGCATGACATGTTAGCATCAGATCATAATGCTGTTAATCTCTGCTTCTCACTGTAAGCAGCTACTGATATTGCAATCTTTTTCACGAAAAGGTAAAGACTGTTTGTGGTGGTGACAATTAAAGTTAATAGGATAGATGGGTAGACATTTGAAAACACTTATTAAACCGAAGTGCTACTATACACAACCTGCAAAGACCAGAAGCATGTTGTCTAACTCTGTGATGTCTCCAACAGATATGGCTGCAAAGATTCCTGAGAAAAGGAGGGGTAAGAGATGACAAAAAAGATGAGCAACACTACTTCAAGTTGTCTGCATCCAAAAAGTAGGGACATCTTAAAACTGTTAGAAAAAATACCTGATATGGTATAAACAGCTGTCTGTGTTTTGTTGCAAGCTCCATAATACCTAGTACTTTTTTTTTTTTAAAGCTCTACATGCTGTAGATAGGAAAAAATTATTTTTAAACATTATTTTTAGGACATATGATGGAGAGGAAAGGTGGAATATGTGTATCAGACAGTTTAAAGACAGGAAAGCCAAGAAGAGAGATCCAAATGTTTGGTTTATTTTGCACTGCTTGGGATTTTTAAGGTTGCCTTGAAGGGTTGTAAGACCTGACTCATGATTTTAGGTTAGGCTATACTACAGATCCTGAAAAATCAACATAAACTGTGCATTCAGCATGCTAATGACTTCTTGCTTTTTGCAAATGAATAAAACCCCTTTTTCCTCACAAAGAAACAAAAGGGTGAACAAGAAATCAAAATGAGAATTAAATAACTCAAATTCAGGTGTGTTCTCCCTGAGACTCTGCCATTCTCTCAGCTTAATTTAATATAATAGCCCAGATAATTTCTCACTGCTGCCCAGAAGTTAGGAGACCACTTTCATTTCCCACCGTGTGTTTAGAGAACAGAGCTGGGTTCAGATGGCCCTGCCGCTGAGCCAGTCATGACAGCTTTGACTTTGACTCTCTATTTTATCCCCATATCCTTTCCCTGTTCCCTAGAGCCTTACATCAGCAATGGCAGCAAGCAGGTTGGCCTGCCAGCATTGCCAGGAGGAGAGAAGGGGAGGGTAAAACTTTATTATGGACCAGATCTGGCCCATCCACTGGCCAGCTCTAATTTAGAGCAATATAAAGAACAAGGCAAGACAGACACTCAGTAGGGGAAAATTTGTCCAAATCTGTTAGTGGCTGCTACTTCTACTCAGCAAATCAGTAGTGGTCCTTAGATGGAGCCCCCAGCGGGATGAAGAGACACTGAAGCAGAGGAGCGTGTGCCTGACAGGATACCTACCCACTCAGCTCTGGCACACAGCAGGTACAGCCATGGTACAAAGCCGCTTGGCCAGTCCATCAGCTCTCTGGGAGACAAGCACAGAGGGGTCAGGAGCAGTAATGCTACCCTGTGTCTGCCAAGGGCACCCTCTCACCAGGAGACTGTAAGCGAACAGACCAGCACACAACCTGAAAAGTGACCAGCAGGCTGAAATTCAAACAGCAAAGAATTAAAAATTACTTTACTATGAATCTGAGTACTACAGGTAATGACCTGGGGTGTATTAATGGAAAAGTAGATAATGTGACATAAGAAACTAAACTTGTAAGGTAGTGCTCATGGAATGATGATGATGATGATTGTGGTCCATTCTTAGTAGGCTCTCCCAAATGCTCCCCTTTGTACATTATTTCAGCATAAGAGGGATTTTATTTCAGTTTTTGTTTGGTTTGGAAGAAACATAGTACTAAAGCTTTTAAATAAGTACAAAATGAATTAATACTGTTGTGTTTCTTGGCAGGACAGATATAGAAGGTTTCATGTTGAAATACACTCTCTACCTCTGTTCTCTATTTGTTTTTGCCTTCTTTTTTTGAGGACAGGGTGCTGGATGGCAGGGGAAAGGGAGGATGTTGTTTTGTCTGGAGGGTGGACCTATTTTTTTCCTGCACCAGATTTAAAGCTGGAACAAGATCCAATTTCCCAATCTATTGGCAAACTTCTCATATCAGGTAAATAAGTGGTTATGAGTTAAAATAAAAATGGTTACAAATTATCTTCTAGAGAGGGCAGTACTCACATCTGCTCCTATAAGTAATGTGGTAGAAGTAGTTACGGGTGAAAGAGGGATATTCTAGTTTAAAACAAATCACGGTACATTACAAAAGCTCTGCAAAAGCCTGTTCTAACTCACGCAGGCTCCCAGGGCTGTCAAGAAAACACCAAAGACCTGAGTCGCCTGGGATCAGTAAGTTTAAAGGCAATCTGTTCTTTGTGAGCTATGAGAGTCCTGTGAGACTACAACTCCGTTCCAAACTTCGGCTAAGAGCAATGCCAACTAGGAGCATGGTGAATTGTGATTTCCCCAGCAGCGCTGTGCCAAACAAAGCCCCAGACGACTCTGTTGTTCTAGCAAAAATGTGCTTTTCCTGTGTGGGGCCGTGGCCAGGTATGGTCTTACTATATAAACAAAAAACGCAGTTTCACTGGAAGAGCTGCAGCTGTACATCTGCACTGATAAAATGCACCTAAGCATAGACATAAGAGCACAGTGTATCACACTTAGGTTGTAAGCAGGGTTGGAGGTTGATTATGTATAGCAGGTCTAAAAATCCATCGATACCTCACAGAGGCTTTACTGTTCTCTTTAGCAGTGTTGTGTTTACTCAGTGGAAGCTATTGCGAACTGAAAATATGCACGGCTTTTTTTTTTTCCTTTTGTGCATGAAAAACAACACCACTTCTTCCTTTCCTTACAATTTTCAGGGGAGGGGAGAACTGCACATATCCCTCGATGGTCATCTTTCTTCAGGTAGGAAGAAAGACCCAATCGTGCATCTCAAGTTAAAAGAATAATTTGCCTGGAAAGTTAAAATTGTGATAAACAACCTAGAGTCATTCTGCTAGTGGAAATCAGAGGGGTCGCAACCTGATTGCTGGAGACAAGGCAGGTTTTAGGTGCAAGCTAAATGAAGAAAAGTTGGGAGCTCTGTGTTTTATCAGGGAATGAATGCTCCTGCAGTTCAGGCATTCGAAAATCGCATTAACCTGGAAAAGCCAAAGCAGGGACAAGATACGTAATAGATACTGACTGCAGGGGCTCCAGGGCAGATGTCAGCTCTTACTTCTGCAGTGGAGGTCATGGAGGAATCTTTTTAGTATTTTTTTGTTTTGGTTTTCTTTTAAACCAGCACTACAGAGTGCGTTTAAACGGCAAAAGTAGTTCACTTGTGGACAGGAAGGAAGAGGCCAAACATGGGTCTTACTTTCTATGTCTCAGCCACATTAGCTCATCTTGTACACCCAAAGATTATCTGGTCAGCTAAATAAATGTGGTGCTACACAAAGGAGCCAGAAGGCAGCTGCAGAATAACCTCCTTGTGGAGGGGACTCTCCTGCAGGTAGAGCGAGCAGAGCCAGCCTGACCGCATCCTGCCCTGGCCTGGCCAGCCAAGAGTCCACAATGCTCAATTCTTCACTCACACACACAGGCACCAAAGGGCTCCTGCAGCGATGAACTGCACAGGCAGCCAGGCAGTTTTGGAGCAGAAAGATCTTGGTTAAGTCACTGAACTGCAACTCAAGTCCGTCTTTTCTCTCCTAAGCAATAACCAGTGTGTTGTTTTCTCCACAGATTTTTCCACAGGGGGGGTTCCTAGTTGTGTGGGCTTGGGTCAAGATCACAAAAATAAACACAGTAAATGTTTCAAGTCTCACCTGTGTGGATTCTTTTACTCTACGCTGGGTAGTGGCATAAAAGAACTTTGTAGTTGCAAAACAGCTGGTGCTCAATTAAGAAAACTGTGTATGCAAAAAATATGGCCACAAAACACGTAGGCACAGAAACTTGACCTTCTGGTGCAGTCTCCGAAGTCCTTCCTCTTGCAGCTTGCCTCCCTCCTCTGAGGTCCAAGTTGTGTTTGGTCCCCACGCACGAAGGAGAAGGGCTTAAAATTCAGGTGGCCAGGCACTCTTTTGAAAAAACATAGCACTGTGCCTAGATGCCTGTTGTTGGTGTTATAATTAATTTGCTTTTGAACACTCATAATCCCAGAAGATATCACCTGGGATTCAGAGTGGAACATTTAGGTGATGCAAACTCTTCCAAGGTTAGGTGAAAATGAGCTGGGTGTTTATTTGTTTAAACCAGAATCAATACTGTAGATTGACAAGGCCTGGAATTATAGAAGGTTTGGCCACGCATAAGCTTGATTTTCTTGCATTTAAATGTCACTGTCAGCTGTAGGCAACGTTCCAGCTTGCGAAGTTTCACTGAAACTGGAAGCAACACTGAGCTTGGCAGAAATGTGATTGTAAGGTTTAATTGAAAGAGTAAGCACGCTATTACAAATTAATGTGGAGAAGGCAGCCATGGTGGAATCTGTCTTCCAGTCCATATGGCCCTCCATTGCTCATTGATCATACAGCCTGTCATGCATTTATCCTCACAGGAGCCTCTCAGTTTGCTGAGAACTATTACCCCCTTTTTACAGCTGGAAAATAGGAGCTAGGAGAGTTACCTGCCTTGCTCAAAGGCACAGAAAGGAATTGGTCAAGGGTAACTGCTAATCTTCCCTTCCTTTCCAGATTGCTTATAATTTTTCCCTAATGAAAATCACTTATCTGATAAACTTATATTATGCACTGCAGAGAATACCAAGAGAAGCAGTGTCTTTTAAAAATAAATCGTTACAAGCCAACATGGTTTTAGCAATTTACTCTAATTGCAGTTTGATTTTCAGTTTTGCTGTGAAAGATCTCAAACTTATCATCTTATGAGTGAATGAAACAGTAATTGTTAAAATATACTTGGTTGATTACTGATGATCTGTGGGTCATAATTTTCTTTTTTCCCTGAAAAATTACTTTTCATTTTTTAAAATGAAAACCATACATTTTTCTGGCTACCAGCTCTACACAAACACAAATCTTTTTCCTGACAATATATATTTTATCAGAGAAAAAAAATGGTTAAAGCAGGCTAAACAACTCTACAGCAGATGAATTTTACCCTGAACTTCATATATGACTTGTTGAGAATCTCACCGGGTCAAACATCGTTGGCTTTCCCTCAAGCTGCTTAAATTGTAGTAACAGATAATAAAGCCTTGTTTGTGTTACTTTCTCTTTCCAGGGAAAAGTTGCCATAAAGAAGCTGTGAGGTTTGGCAGAGACACGTACATATTCAGAAAATAAAGTTTGTGTTTAAATATGATCTTATCCTGTAAAATTTGGAGAATTTCCCTTTTGTCAGCGTGAACTTTGGCCTTATTGACACCTCTCTTAACTTTTGAGTTGATGTTATCTTAGTACTGAAAAAGCTTGCCAATATTACACATATGCAAAAATGGGGAAATAGTACAGATGTTGATATCTTTTTTGTTGGAATGTGAAATGAAATTTGGGATAAGGAGTTCTCCTTTGTGCTGCTTGGATGTAGCAGCATGTAGACTAACAAAGGGAATCCTTCCGGGAGACTCTGAGAGTTAAACAGCTGTAGAAGGTACAATCAAGCTCTTAAGATTCACTTTAGTAGAGGCAAGGAGCTGCAAGGTAGGAACCCAGTAATGCTGATCTTTCAAAACCAGAGCAGCCACCTGACCTAAAAAATCTGCTGATGGGTTATGGTTCATATGCATAATGCCAGTATCAGTTACAAGGCTTTCATGTACATATTGCTAAGTAAGTCTCTGCCTAGGCTGACAGGCTGTAGTCTGGTCTCCCAGAAGTAAAAAAAAAAAAAATTATGCTTTGCATCTTTTGGAGGTCATACTGCATGAGGGAGAAAGTGCATCAGCATTTGGGGTCTCACCGAATTCTTTCCATGACAGCAAAATTACAGGCAATGAAGTTAGGCAATATTATTTCTTTAGATTGTTGAAGCTCTCATTTCAGGAATATGATAGGGCCAAACAGGAGAAGGTAGGTTCCTCACTCAGGAATCCTCAAGTGTGCAATGCAAGTAAACCCTACATTCCCAAAACTGTGTTTCTTTGCTCCTTCAGAAAAGCATACGCAACACTATCTTTCTCTGCTCTTCACTTCAACACACACAGAGGCTACAAACTCTGCAGTCTGAAAAGTCCTTGGCACAGCTCTTGACAAATCTGAAGCTCTTTGGATTAATGACTCACCTGGTAGCAGCTATTAGCACTTCCCAGCCTAACAATATCACCTATGGTAGATGAAGATACCAAAACAGAGCAAAAGAAATTATAATTTCTCTTAGTAAAGCAATGTATCACAGATAACCGACTCCTGTCTCACCTTCACAGTCCTCATAATGACTTTGCAAGCCTGCATAAGTGTGAAGATTGCTGTCACCTGACAATTAAGTAGGCATTTTGATTACACCAAGTACAGGACAGATGGGGTCTCTCCCCACCAGTGAGTTACTGACCCTACCCTTTCAGAGGGGGAACCCTCTGTAGAAAACTGACTAGCAGCAGGGATTAGGGAGTATTTCTAACCTTGAGTTTAGCTCAGACTCAACTGTTTTTCCTCAAGAGCCATAAAAATATTCCACCTGCAGAAGGAGGGAATAGCAAAGGGAACCTGAGCTATGAGTTATGCTTAGAGGTTGGTATTTGTGGGAGTGCATTTTCAAGACAGGAATATAAGCAGCTGACAAAGCATTCAGGTTTTCTGTTCTTTGCATGATATAAGTAAGGACAAACTCCGTGGTGGAGGAAGGGAATAATGTTTAGTTTATAAGTATTTAGGGGCAACGTGAGTCTTAGCTGGTAGGATCCAGAGCAATGGGATGGTCAGAACCCCATCCCTAGAGGTAAAAGATACTGGGACAGTAGTCTGATCTGTGGCATTTTTCTTCAAATTTTTAAGCACTGAGATTTCCTAAACAGATGGGAGTATTTTTTCACTGTCTTTGCTCTAATCCGTTTTCAGCCATGCCCTTATGATGAAGGTACATAATCGTCAGAAACTCCTTTCTTTTCCAACCTGGGACTTCACAGTAAAGCAAATATTGCAGTCTTTGCTCAGGCACAAGGCTTGTATGAGCTAAAGGAAGGTTAAAAAAAAAAAAAAAAAAAGAACCCAGAATTCCATAATGACTTAAGCAAGGTCTGGTACATAAAAGTTTAAGAGCCATAATAAAAGTGGCTAGCACCTGGGAGACATTCAAATCCCAACATTTCATATGGACGTGACTTCTTAACTGGCTTCAGCTTCTTAAAAACTCTGCCATGGCTAAA
>NW_008825614.1:4907749-4919047 GCF_000699105.1 Pygoscelis adeliae
ACATGGGGTCTGTGCATATGCTTCCTCCCTCCTGTCCCGATTTCAGCTGTGGTCAAGTAGTGATCTGGTCACTCTGCAACTGCTCTAGTGCCAGCAGTGCCACAAAGGGAAGGTCAGGGATAGAGAAGCTGGAAATAAGAAGAGTGGAGCCATTCTCTTCATCATGCTCAGAGTGTGAAAGTCACCTCAAGTTAGGGTCTGAGCTATTCAGTTCCAGTTGAATTTGAAGATTCCACTGAAATTAGTGTTTCCACTGGCTCTGCTTGATGATGATCTATGTAAACTTCACCTAAAAGGCAGGTAAGTCACAGTCTTTGTTTTCAGCTTAGGTGTGGTACACTAGATGAATTTCATCCCTGTCAAAATGAGAGTCAGAACAGCCCTAGCTGTTTTACAGGTGATAGCATTTCTGGTAGTGGCAGCCTCCCAGCATGTATTTAATTTGTATATCTATAAAGGATGGGTACAAAATCACCTCCCTCGCACATACAGGCCTGTGAAGCACACACTTCTCTATGACGACGCAGCTTCAGCTGCATAGGCCCCATCTAGACCAGGGCTTTACCTACATCTGCCTTTGGGCAGACCCAGAGGGGTCCTTGAATACATGCTGTGTACTGAAGATGACTGGCCTGCTCGCTGAGCATCTACAAAACGCCTGCTTCATAGATATTACCACATATCAAATCAGTATTGACTTGATCAGCCTTTTGTTTGAAAGGCGTATGTTTTGTAGACGATGAATATGCACATGTGCCTTAGACGTGCAATTGTTATCTTGCTCAATAAGAAGGCAATTTAAAATATTTCATTATTAAGTCCCTTTGATAATATGTAGAGTGTCTAAAATTAAAATGTGGTTGCATTTTGCACAGTCTGTGGTTAGAACTGACCCATTTTAAACATTTGTTTTTCTGTTTATCCTTTACAGTTAGGCATTTATCCCACAAATACTGAGTTTGGTTAGGATGCTTTCTTTGTATATGAACTTTCTTTACCTTGCTCTAAAAAAATGTTAGCCTACACTGCCATCAAAGTAAAGGATAAATGCCTATATACCACTAAGAGCATAAATTAACCAAAGTTGAACCTTCAAAAAGAATTATTCCATGAGGAAGATGGGGGAAAAAAAAAGTTATAAAAGAGAAGTTGTTCTGAAATCACTTCAGAAGAACACAATTTCTTTGAATGACCCACAAGAACTTATATGAGTTAAGATAAACTGTTTTGTCTTATATAACCTGGCATTAGCAATGCTCAGAATTTAATATTCTAAATTTGTACAGGTACGATATAATACCACCTGCAGGTGAAGCAGGACAAACATTTTCTTACCAGGCATTAAAAATCATTCCCTCGGGAGACAGAGAAGTAGACACCTTCCACATTCTTGTATTTTCTTTTAAAAATTCCTCATTAGAGAGGCATCCAGAACAACAAAGGTGCTACTGCAGAAAATTTTGCTCTTTTTAGCAACAGGGTAATTCTTTGGCAGCACTGTCAAAATCATCACTGTCATGCCACAATATCAGCACACTGAGCAAAAGGAAAGGAAGAAGAAAAACTGAAATTCAAGACTTCTGTTGATATACCCTCAAAACTGGCATTTCTAATTCTAATATTGACTGCCTATATTGGAATCCCCAACTTTGTTTCCTTGCCCTGTTTACATGTACAGAACACAGTTTTTTTGCTTTCTGCTTTGTCCTCCCCCTGTATTATTTTAAAACTGATTTTTTTGTCACATCAACTTTACAAGACTATGTATCTCAGATCAGAGTCCTCAGAATTGATACTCTCCATCCCCAAGAACACGGTGCTGGTGGTGGCGCCGCAAGTGCTTTATTGAGCAGAACTATTGCCAGCTACTGAGATATTTCAAAAGGGAGGAAAAAAGGGGTCTTTTTAAGTTTTGCTAAAAGGCACAGGTCTGTCTGTCTCTGAAGCCCACTCAGCACCTTGTAAGATCAGTCCTCAAGTTATTACTACTTGGGATAAGCAAGTTTTGAAAGCTGTCTTACTGAAGCTCAAGCTAGAGTTACAGTTGAGAAAGGTTCCCTTAGGATGAAAGTAGAGAGGCCAAAATACAGGAATAAAGTCTGATTCTGACATGTTAGGCTCATTCTCCTAGCAGTAATTAACAACTCTTAGTACTGACCTGTCTACAGCTTCTTTAAAGTGTCCTGTATCCATGCCAGCTTTCTCTGAAGTCCCTGAGAACCAAACCAGATGGAAAATTTACCCTGATGTGTACTTTACCACAGTATGGATCAGTACTACCTTTAATCACAGTATCCCCTGCACTGAAAAGGGGGAATATGTCAAGTATTTTTGTAAATATAGCTACTACACATGGCAAATGTCAAGATTTTAACGACACTCACTTTTCAGTGCTTTCCCTCTTCAAAGGGCTTCCCATTGGTTGACATACTTTAGAGTAATGACTACTCAAAGCTGCCCTGTGAAGTAAGTGCTCAAAGTATACAGTTGTTTTCTGGCTTTCTTCTCTCCCTTGAGTTCATCGCCCCAAACCCCTTAGAATCGGGGCTGTATTCAATCACTGTTACATAGTCCTGGCATGTTAAAAGCTGTTTCATGATACCACGGTTAGCAGGTAAGTAGTTTTGCTGCTTGATTTGTCCAGCATTTTACTGTAAGTGAAACAACTGGCTCAGCCTCCAGGCTTGGCAGGGTAGATGCATGTCTGCTGTTGTTAAGGCCCCATTCTTCCCTCCGAGTGTCATATCCTTAGACTTCAGTGGAAGCCAGAAGGCAGAATACAGGCTTTGCATTTTGACTATAGAGTTAGCTTATCTCTCACCACTTGCGTCTTGCTTTGCTGTTCTCAAATGCCACACTTCATTCGATAATTCTTTTTCCTTTTAATCCAGCCTTCAAGAATGTATTTCATAACAGCTCCCATCTATGGGATAATTATGCTTAGTTAGCTGTACTCAACAGTGATGATTTCATAACATGCCACAAACAGGTGCCCATTAAATTCCTTTATTGGAGACAGAAACATTGCATAATTACAGATTTGATGAGGAAAACTGCAAATAGTATAGACTGTTTATACTGCCAGCAAAATACAGTTATTACAGGATTTATAGACATACAAATATAAAGTGTTTCTTTCATGCCAGATGGTCTGTACGTAACAATGCCATTAGGAGTGCTTAATTGTGCTTCTACAAAACCTTTAGAGAAGAATGAGGTAGAGTTTCCTTTAGTTTATCCAGTATTTTTTCATACATCTGTCCTTTACTGCTTTTATATGCTCAGATCCTTGTAAAATACCCAGTTAACTTTAACATTTGAGAAAACAGAGACCCTTCAGAGGCGTTTACTTCTCCCTCTTTAAGTTGCTAATTTCCCACTGCTTATATGCTACAATTCCAATAACTACTACTGCACCCTTCTAAATGCCTTGAAGGTCAGGTAGATGGGGACATCTGTCTTTCCAAATGTACTGCTTTGACAGATATTGTTTGCAAATAGCTTCAGCTAAAACTCTTACTTGTCTCCATCACGGCACAGAACCTTTTACATTCTGTCACTCTCTACTATAGTGGCCAAGCTAGAGTCCAAGCCGCCTCCCCAGGAGATGGAGAGAATAGATTCACTCTTTGTCAACATCCTCGACTATGGAATAGAATTAATGATACATCTGTCTCCTACTTGCAGTTCTAGTCAGCTACTGGGCCATTAGAAAATGAATATGAATTATGGGAACAGAATAGGCTACTGACCTGTAGAAAACAGTTTCTCACTGTTAGATGACCTGTTTGTTTTGATCTAATATTTTGCTGTTTCATGACATATAAGAGTGTGTTGCAGGTTTCAGTTAAGATACTAGGGCCCAAGTTATGAAAATGTAAGCACAGATGTAGGTATTTAAGCAACTGAATAAGAGCATTCTTAAATAGCAATAGCAATATACCATCCTGCTAGACATTTGGTATACCTGGGTAGTCTCTGTTTTGGACTGAATGAGAATGGTAATGACATTCTTCTGACCTCCTGTCTTGACTGACTAATTTTACTCTCATTCCTTAGCATGCCTGTTCTGGAAACAGAAGACTTTTCACTTTACTTTTAGCTCTGGCGTTTGCTGCAAGCACTTAGTACTTACTAAAAACCCCAAAGTGCGCTAGTATGGTACAGTAGAGAAAGAACCTGTTATTTCACCTGAAGAGGTCACAATTCTAGGGGTCACCAAATCACAATGAAGAGGGGATTTGGCATACAGGAAGAAGGTGATTACATAAAGAATAAGAAAGTTTGCTTTCTTTTCATAACCTACTGAGACATGATAGTTTAAGATTATAGTTCAGTGATACTGAACATTTTCTAAAAGGAAAAGCAAAATTTTATTAAAAAGATGCAATATTTAAGATTCCATGTTCACATCTTGATCACTTTGATCATAAAATGAAAGAAAATCTGTTCCTGCAAGATAGTACTGCCTGAGATAACTTCTGAGCTCCTCCATCTCACACTTAAATGACTGTGCTAAGCCTGACAGAATCAAGTGTCCTATAAAGAGTTAGCATTGTTAAGAGAACCAGCTCTTAGAAACTTTCCCAACTCTTGCTTAGAAAAAAAAAGCACTACACTTATTTTATCTACTATTCCCTGCATACCTCTTTGGTAAAAACCAAAAGTGACCAGTGTTGGAAAATCATTTGGAACGCTGTAGTTAATTACGTCCACAAAGTTTCTCTTTTTCTACCTTAACTTTATCCAACAGATATTTTAAAGACTTTAAAATTATCTACCAAGGTCTTAAATCCTCCTTAAGATCTTCCTATGAACATGAATTTTAAGTTTGTTTTTTTTTTTTTTTAAAGCATGGCATGAGAATTCAGGATTGTGGTAAAAATCAGACACAATAAATTAAGTTTTAAGATAAGCAAACAGTACAAATTCATGTTCAGAGAGGGATGGGGATCTAGCCATGCTGTTATTACTAGTGAATTTACACACCATTATTTTTAGTAACTTGGGGTGTGGTTAACCTTGCTAGTGTGGTTAATGAGATTTATTTCTATCTGAGCTACTAATTCCAAAATTTTGTTCCAAATCTGAGGCTTGACTATTCTAATTCAGTATTGTTCCACACCTGCTAAGCCCTAATGTACTTTGACTGTTCTAGCTCAAGGTAATGGCTAAGTTAGTTTTGTTTATGGAGCTGGGGATATATTTGCCAACTGTGCTACAGATGGCACTCAGATTTTGCACAGTCAGGGAAAATATCCTGGAATTCCCACTAATAACCATCATGCTTAAAGCAAGGCATGGACAGAACTGCTATAACAGTACTTTTCACCAATGGGATACCAGTACTCTCTTTTGCTATTATGACTAAAAATACAAATACTTATTAAGAAGTTACTTAGCTTAAATGATTTAGGACCTATGAATTATTTTTCCAAATCTTGAGGATAGTGACAAAATACAGTAAACCACAGCTCTTTGACACTTCCCAATTGCTAAATATTGCAGTTCAGAAAATTTGTAGTCAAGATTGATAAAGAGGTCTGTCTCAGTGCTACATGACAAAGTGTGCCTCTAGAATAGTTGTAATCTAATTACTACATTGAGAGGTACAACGCTTCCTTCAAGCATCACTTTTAAATAAAATAGCACTGTTTGAGAGGTGGACGTGAATTCTCTTTTCAAGATCTTTCTGTATGCTACTTTATATTCTGAACCTTTAACTCGTTTATGGATTCATACAGCAAACCTTAAATATATTTCTCATTCAAATACAATTTTTCTCCTGCATAATCTAAAGCAATCCTTGAAATACTGGACTTTACCTGGCATCTTTCTTAGAGTTAAAAGTAGCATAAGTGGTAGTACTACTACTCTGCACTTACAAAGAGGTTAGATAACTTGTCCAGGGTCACAAAGTCAGTGGCAGTCTGTTCAGGCATTACACGTGCAGGTGGTAAAGTGCAATTCTGATCCCTGAACACCTGCAAGATGAACAAAACACTTTTTTTTTTTTAACTGTCACTCCTGCTAAAAGCAAAAAGAATGCAAAATTTGCTTAAATGGTCACTTTTAGATATAAGACTAAGTGGCATCATGATAGGAGGCTGGGGAAAAGGGACTGCAAGTCTGTGTGGAAGGCAGAGAAAGACAGCGAGGAACGGCCCACCTCAGGGTACACTCAGCCATCATTTACACCTGCCCACCTCTCAGTATACGAGCCTGCCACTACAACATTAAAACTTACCATCAGTAGGGTGAATCCCATGCAGAGAGAGCCAGTGTGCCATAGTCTGGCAGGCTGTGCTGCCATCTCTGTATTCCATTTCATAGCAAGGCACTATCAACAGACAGTTCACGCTAAGCGATCTGTTGAGATTATGCAGATTGTTTTGGAGAGGCCATTGAATTCAAGAGGGTTCCTCCTCTAATTAGGCAGCTATGAGATCAGTCCCAGCTGTTTTTCTATCTACCTCCTTGGAAGACCGTGTATTAGACAAGACAGGCATTTCAAATAACTTGCACTCCAAATGACTCTTTCAAATATCACATTTTTCCAAATTACCATTCTTGATGCCTGAAGAAAAATAAGTATAAAATAAGTTTACAGGAGAGGATCAATGATATCTCTCTGAATTAGGTAAACCCTAAACAAGAGTTTATCTAGAAAGAGGAGAAGTGGAGGACAACTGCTTTTTGGCTTGAGATAGTTGAACAGGTGTAAACAATGGCTGGGCAGAGAGATCTCTCACTATGTTGCTTTTGTCTTATCAGACTTCCCTTCTATATCCCAGAAAAATAATTTTTGCTTTGCACTGCTATAGACTGAACAGATTATCGACCCTAAGCAGGAACCTTTATTAGCATTCGCATTCTCACCAGAGTCTGTCACTGTAAATTCTCAGCGAATTTGCCCTCATTGCAGTTAAGAATCTAGTTAAGTAATGCCAGTTGCTGAAGCCATAACTCTTGGCATCAGAACAGCTTGTATGAAATGCCAGTTTCATGAAAAGTTCTCTCATTTGAAGGCCTTCTTTCCTATGCATGAATCATGCTCACCAAACTGAAAATTAAGGACTCGCTCAATACTGAAAATAATAATCAAAAGAATGAAGGGGAGAAGAAAGAACATACAAAAATTAGTTCATTATTATCATTTTAAAATACCAGTGTTTGTAAAACGTAAGCATGTGAAAGGCTGAATCTCATTTATCAACCCAATTAAACATTAAATAATTGCAGCCAATTATGCAAATATCACACAACAATATTAATTTGTTGATCTTTTTTGAACAGTCTCAAATTCTCCTAATGTTAGACTATCTTATGTCTTAAATGATCAATTAGCAGAATCATAACTAAGTGATGAAGAATGGATAATTGCCTAGTTATGATGTACCATACTCTTTCTATGTAAATCTGTTGCAATTAAACAAATAGGGCACATGGAGAAAAGATGTGCAGATGTTCTTTTACAATCTATTACTAGCTCAGGGAATACCACAGTTCCCTCCTAAATTTTACAGGCGAAAATAGGGAGAATGCAATACCAAATACTCACTATTATTTACACATATTATTTCTTTCCTTTGGTTAACAGGATAAAAAAGCAGTGGCAGAATGCAGGGTAGGACAGTATGCAACATCAGAAGAATTTCCTGTATTATACTGACCCATCAGCTCCCTTATTTAGGTTTTAAAGTTTAAAATCTAGAACCTATTCACCTGGATCCCATTTGGAAACAAGCACAACTCTGAGTTAACATAGCCAGAGTAAAGCAATTAACCAAGATGTTAAAGACAACAGTTAACATACACACACTACGTTTTCATTCTTCTCTGCTAGAAAAGTCTACGCGTTTCTGTGGGTCATTCCCGTTTCAACTCTCATCATTTTGAAGTCTCCATCAGCTCAAAATGTGCAGTAAAAGGAAAGGGGTCTCTCCGGTCAGCGCAGGAAACAGTGCCAACCACAATAAATGAAACCGCCTGGTTTCCTCACTTTAAATTACTTGCATCCAATTTAAGAAGAGTTTCACAAAACTTTTAGGTTTACATTGCAGTAAAATAATTCTTCTAACTGGTCCTTATTAATTCTGACTAGTGAATAGATTACTGCTGGTATACTGATGCCTTCATGGGGATTTTTGATATACGATACCTGTCAACTCTGTCAACATCCTGAGATGTTAAGGTATCATACAACCACTTTTCCATGCATCTGAAGTTAGATATCTCCACTTTTCATTTTGCTGCTAAATCTAAGATGAACATAAAGGGACAGGTTAGACAGTTCAGTAACAGGAAGCCACATGCGGTTGCTCATTACGTAGTCTTTAGAGCTCCGTGCCACACTCCTAGTTAAAGGCACTCTTTAGTTATGATACTTGTCTCATTGGATAAAACCCTCTACCCCACATTGCATCTTGACATATTCCCCATGTTAATTTTTCCACCCATCTAATTAAATAAAGGCTACCACCAGCTTATAATACATAGTAAGATACTGAACTAAGACCAGCACACGATACAGATTCAAATGGTCAGAAAAGCAGACACAGAATACTATTGCTACTGCAAGTGAAACAACATTTTGTGCTTGCAGTTGTATTCTAAAGAGAAAACTATCCAACAAATTTTAACAATGGTTACATTGTCAGAGAGAACCTTCAACTGTTCTTCATTAAAAGATCAGACTGGACTGCAGTGGAAGATAATAAAAGTCATGATTTGAGGGAGGAAAAGATAGCGATGGCTAAGTAGGGGTTGTCTTTAAAATCTGACCAAAAATGAACTGGAAAGCCATAAGGCTACTTTTTAGCAGTTGTGTAAGGCATGGATGGTCTATCAGAAATCATATTTTGCCTTTTTAAACTATGTTAACAAATGCCAGTAACTACAAAGGACTTATAAAGCATGGGACAGATACTGTTGGGTCTTAAAAAAAAATAAAGTGCTAAACATTTCCCTTAATACTGGTGCATCTCTACTGCAAACTATGGCAATAAATGTTTCACTTTTACTTCTTATAGGACTCCATTAATGTCAATAAAGTTCCACCAGTTTTACACTGAAGTAGCACTTTGGAACATTGATACAGAACGTGGTGATCCTTTTTGGCAAGAGATATCTTAAAGCTGTTTGACAAAGCTGTGTGCAAAAAGAGAAAGCTAACAAATATTACACTATGATTGTTAGTGAACATTTGCAGAAGTTATTTCCCAAACTATGGGCTACATGCTCTATATTGCTTCCAAATAGTATCAAGACTGCATGTGAGAGCACAGCAGTATACGAAGAAGTATGTGCTTAATCAGAATGAAACAAGGCTTTGAATGAAATCTCTTTCCTTGTGCTAGATATTTCCTGTTGACAACAAAGCTTGTTCCTTAATAGGAAAGCCCTATTAAAGTACACGTGTGTCAATGGAGGCTGGATACATTTCACAGCGAGTGGTGAAAGGGACAAGAAAAACATTTTGATGTCTGATCTAAATTATGTGACTGGATGATGAAAGAAATTCCTCAATCCAAAGGTTTGGTTGCTGTGAAGAGTGGTTCAACTTTCACAGCCACAGTTGTCTAATCTTACGTTCTAGACATTTACCTGGAAGGCAACACTGTGTCCGCAGCACCCAGCTCTGTGCTAGGCCAGACAAAGGGTACTTCTTGCCTCAGCAGGGCTTGACCCAGCCCAGTAAATCATGTATGGAAGGATGTATTCAACTATTAGAGAGGTATGCACTGCCCAAGTAGCCACTGCATATCCCCATGGAGGGAAAGGCAATAGGCCAAGAGGGAGCATATTGCAGGCTAGATCGACTCAGAGAATTTTGGCCTAAAGGACAGAGCTGTTATTTGACAGAGAATGCATGAGGAGATCTAGAGGGCTATGCAAACTCAAGAATCTCCCACACAAGCAGAGTATGAAAGGAAAGAGCGTATGGCTAAACTTAATTGTTTCCCAAACACAGAGCAAAAGGCAGAATAACGTCAATAGACCCCGTGGCCGGCTAACAGGCAATGTCTTTGTGTTATATGACAACGTGCTCTGCTGGTGATGGTAGTTAAAACAAACCAATTTGAAGAGCAGTTGAAGAGCATTTTACAAGTTTTCAGACTGAACATAAGACAAAAGGAGGCACTAAGAAAACCATTAGGAAAGTTCTATTGCTAACATTTAGCACCTCTACCAAGAAGACAGGCTTCTACCAGCAGGATTACAGTAGAAATCAAAATGATTGTATTCACATTCACCAGATTGTGGAAACAATCATCCTGGGGAGCAAATTGATACAGAAACTATGCTACACGCAGGCAGCTACAGAAGTTGTCGTTATTCATGTCTGTTCTGTCCGGAGGTTCTGAACTCTTCCACCTTCACGACACCAGCACTGCCCAATTGCTGTCTTCTCTTCCATACTGAAATGAAGCAAAAATGGAGTTGAAGAATAAAAGTTAAAAGTAACAGTGTAAAATTATGGTAACTTCTTAGGTCTATCCTCAAAAAGATTCATATCCACCACCCTGATAGTAGTTTACATTATTTCTTCTGCCTTTACTTCTGTCTTTGATTTAAGCAAAGCCTAAAGGCGGCGTGAAGCTTTATCCATCTTCCAATAAGTAGACTAGGAAGGGGTGCTACTGATACTCACTAAAGGTGATACATAATAGTCCTGCTTCACTAGAGCTTCGCATCAATTTAATACAGTTATTCCCCGAGGTCAGTTCACTAATTCATTCATAAGTATGCCCCTGCTCGAGCTCCAATAAACAAACACATTTGTTTTTATTTCTTTTTATTTTCAAGGTGGCTTTTTATTACAGCATTCTGATTGAATGTGAGATAAAACCCATCACAAATACCACAGAGTACAATTAGAGAGAATTGTAACCCGAATAAACCAAATCGTCTTTCCATACGCAAACCAACAGGATCACCAGGCGGAAACGAAGGCAATCTACCACATGGAACTGTATCCCTTCCAGGGGGAGGATACAGTCGCAAGGCAGCACTTTTGGTTGTTAAAATGGCTCCATGTTCTAAAGCTCTTTGTCACCAGTCCTGTAAACAATGCTCCAGAGAGCCCCAAAAACACACATAGGGCTCAAGTATGCAAGTAAAGCAGAGGTGGACAGACTAGCGGCAGATGTAAGTTGGGAGCCCTTTCCCTCATAGTATCATGTTCAGGGACCTTGAAAACGCTTTTCACCAAGGAATAAAGACTGGTTTTAGAGGCTTTATGTAGGCTGAAAAGATCACTTGATGATAATTTCTCCAGAGAGGATAAAAGGAAGT
>NW_008825614.1:4919074-4927168 GCF_000699105.1 Pygoscelis adeliae
GGGACATTAAAGCAGGGAAAAGACAACAGGTCCAAATCAGGATGAGCCAGAAAAACAAACTTCTAGATCCACAAAGGAATGATGTTCAGTGTGCTTGTGTTTTACTCTTTACTGCAGCAGGTAAAGCCTCTAAATGACCTCCACATGTATCACATCTACTTTTTCTTTTCATTACTAATTCTGCTGCTCCTGTTCCGCAGTCTGTGATGTGGTTGACTAATACTGGTATGGTGCTACCCAGGACCTTGGACGAATTACTTGTTCAAAGGATTTCCAGCTTACATTCCCAGATGTCAGTGTGGTTGCCTTGGGAACTCTAACCAAGGAAAAGCAGATGTATCATTAGTTTAGCCACAAAGCACTGGATTACCCTCATGTGAGGCAATTTTTTGAGGACGGGGGCAAAAGAAGAAAAAACAGAGATGTCTTTGACCTTCAGATCACTGCTTCTCAGAGAAAAGGGGGCACTCCCACCTCCTCCAAATCAGAAAGCAGGAAAAGACCAGGGCATTATTTGTAAGTTTTGCTGGCTTTAGGTAGTAGTATCACCTAATGCTCTGATGCTGACTTCAGAAATGGCAAGGGCTGGTCTGAGTTGCCATTTGACTAGTTTGAACCTGCTTCCAGAACTCAAAGGAGAATGAAGATGTTATACCACAATCAAGATGTTTTCATTCTGGAAATAAAAGCAGATTTAGCTTCCTTTTCTGATTCTGTCAAAGACTTTGTGACCTCAGGCTAGTCAATCCCATCCCTCTCTCCCCCCTCACTGGTCCTGCTTTGTAAAAATTAACACATATATTCTCCTCCCCTGGTTGTTTTCCGCTGGCCTACCCATTTAGATTGTGCAACTTTGAGGAAGACAGGGTTTTTGACTAAACGTCTGTTCACTGCTGTCTTGACTGCAGCGTTTAAATGTATTTTATATCATGTAGTATAAACAATATATCTTACCTTCTATCCATCCCTTCCAAGTTGCATCCTGATCTACTCTTTAAAGGGTACAGGAAAAGCTTGTTTATTCTCAAAGCATGGAATGCAAAACCACAAAAACATCTGAGTGGTATTTCAGTGAGTGTATTCCAAGAGAAAAGAATCTCATCTCTCAATCTTCTAACTCAAGCGGTTATAGAAGACAGCATACTGTGACTAATTCATTCATAGGCACATCATTACTGTATAGAATGTAAATGATTTAATCTAAAATCTTTATCAGCCTTTAGTAATCATGATTTCCACTCAGTGATAGGAAGGGAAATGTAACTTGCGGTGCTACTACTGTATCTCTCAATTGGCATGAGAAATGGAATCAGTTCTGCCCATGAGTTTCTAATTTGTCACTCTAGCTCTAGTTCCACTGAACAGCTGTTCAAATCCAAAGAAACCCTGTTGAACACAGAAGACTTGCAAAAGAACAATAAACAGCATGGAAACAGACTTGGAAACACAATAATGAAGATAATCTGAAAATGTTAAAAAAGCATGTATTGTACACCAGGGAATCAGTATAATGATATTGGATATGGAGCCCTGCACCTCTTGGTCACACGTTCAAATGCAGGACAATGTTGGTACTGAGAATTTTTACTTTTTTCCAAATGTCTGTTGTCCAACATGAAATGGATACATTGCCCTAGTTCAGGCAACAGCACAGAGACCAAAGCTGTGTTTGGCTGTAAATTCCATTGCATTTTATTCTTCAGAATTTGGACATTTTTTGGAATAACAGCCTTAGACTGTCCAAATGATATGACAATAGTCCAATGATACTGCAAAGAGATCTCCCTGCGCCCCCCCCCAGTAGACTATATACAAGATCTTTGTGAAAGAACCTGAAAACTCCCCTGACATTTTAAGAATATTATATATTCCATTTTGTGTGTTGCAGCATTGTTTTCTGTATGACAACCTGGGGTCCATTTGGATATGGGCTCATCTCTCCAAGATAGAAAAATGCAGAAACACAATCAGCAACCACTGATTTGATTCTTAAAGGGGAAGCAGCCATCATTCTCTTTAAAATCATGTAAAGAGCTGCATAAAAGCAGCCATCATTCTCTTTAAATCCAGCCTGGACAGGCTGGATCGATGGGCCAAGGCCAACTGTATGAGATTCAACAAGGCCAAGTGCCGGGTCCTGCACTTCGGCCACAACAACCCCATGCAGCGCTACAGGCTTGGGGAAGAGTGGCTGGAAAGCTGCCTGGCGGAAAAGGACCTGGGGGTGTTGGTCGACAGCCGGCTGAACATGAGCCGGCAGTGTGCCCAGGCGGCTAAGAAGGCCAATGCAATCCTGGCCTGTATCAGAAATAGTGTGGCCAGCAGGAGCAGGGAAGTGATTGTGCCCCTGTACTCAGCACTGGTGCGGCCGCACCTCGAATCCTGTGTTCAGTTTTGGGCCCCTCACTACAAGAAGGATGTTGAGATGTTGGAACGTGTCCAGAGAAGGGCAACGAGGCTGGTGAGGGGTCTGGAGAACAAGTCTGATGAGGAGGGGCTGAGGGAGCTGGGGTTGTTTAGCCTGGAGAAAAGGAGGCTGAGGGGAGACCTCATTGCTCTCTACAACTACCTGAAAGGAGGTGGTAGCGAGGTGGGTGTTGGTCTCTTCTCCCAAGTAACTGGCGAAAGGACGAGAGGAAATGGCCTCAAGTTGCGCCAGGGGAGGTTTAGATTGGATGTAAGGAAAAATGTCTTTACTGAAAGAGTGGTTAAACATTGGAACAGGCTGCCCAGGGAAGTGGTTGAGTCACCATCCCTGGAAGTATTTAAAAAACGGGTAGATGAGGCGCTTAGGGACATGGTTTAGTGGGCATGGTGGTGTTGGGTTGACGGTTGGACTCGATGATCTTGGAGGTCTCTTCCAACCTTTATGATTCTATGATTCTATGTTTCTAACAATAAAGTGTTCTAACTCTCCTGGATTTTTTAAAGAAGGAAGAAAACCCGGAAGTGAACACACACATAATCGTCCAGCGCTTTCCAGGAGTGATGGATTTACTCTTGGCACGTAACTAAAGAACACAGGGCATGTACATAGTTGAAAGGCGAAAAGGTCCATATGCATAGTTGTAAAGTGAAAAGGTCCAAGAAAGATAATGGTTAGAAGCAATCCACACTTTTTCAGCCTCCTCCTGAGCCTTGTTTGTAAGTGGAAAAGCAGGGTGATTGAGGAAGGCATGGGAGGAAGGCTCAGGGAACAGGCTGGATAAATTTGTCTTAATAATCCACTCACTATCTATTGGCCAAGTGAGAAAGACACATATTCCAGTGTTGTCTTCTGAAACAGAATTCTGGATTTCACAAGCCATTCTTCTAGAGAAGGCACTTGCTTGTCTCATGACACAAACTGCTAAGGCAGTACCTGTTCCCACACATAACACTCAACAAGGTGCTAGAACTGGCCTCAACTCTTTCTGATGCTGAGCTGTTCTGTGACTGCAATTAGAAGTGATCAGTGGAGACTCAAACTGATCACAAATTGTTGAAGGCCATAACATATATTGCAAAAGCATCGCCTAGACATCAGAAGGTAACACAGGAGTTACACAAGTGCTTTTAGACGTTAAAGACAGATACTTGACATACTAACAAGATGGCTTTAATACAGAGCAGAGAGCTGTGGAAACAGTGATCAGTATGTATCACAATGAAAAATGTATAATAAATCTGGACATATGACAACAAAAAAAATAGTGATGGACACCAACTGTTATTTTAGATAGGAGTATCAGGCACTTGGGATGAGAAAGATGAAATAAAACTGTGGTATGTAGTGGGATTCTGTGTATTCTCATATAGTAAGATGATAAAAATGTTACATGTAACTGAGCTGGGAACATGGAATACTAAGCCTCTCCTTCCCCTCAACAAATAATAAAATCTAGAACCAAAGGTGCCTATGCTTCCTCCTAGCTATCAGTCCTACTGTTTGAAGAGAAAGACCCAGATTCCAAGCCATTATAGTTGGCACAGCTGAAACAACAGAAACATGATGGGGGAGTGTCTCTTTTTGCGCCCATGAAAGTTGGCTTAGCCACCAACACAAAGGTACCAGAATATCAGGAATTCTTTCCTCCCTGAGTTGCAGCCAGAAATGTCCGATACTATTCTAAAGAACAAGAGATGCTGATCCCATGTCATCCTCCTAGTGAAGAACAGTCAAGTGGTCTTGCTGCATCATTTGAACTACAAGCCTTGGGGGGGCGGGGGGGGGGAAGGGGGGAAAAAAAAAAAAGTAGTTATGCTGGAGACCAGCAGCTGTAAAAGGTAAAAATATGTAGAGAAACAAGAGTACAGAAGAACCACTGAAATGATATGAGATGGCCTGACTTCCCCTTGCCTAAGACTGTTTCACCCTACTTGAATTAAGCAATGAAAAAAAACTCCACAATGAATAGCAATGGATTTAAACTTGGACTGCAATATAGCATAAAACACTGAATAATAACGTTACATAAATGAACCTGTTCATCATGGGATTTTAGGTGGGTCAACATATGACAGCAGACTGCAATTCATGTGTAGTTCTTGTTTGGGGTCTCATCAGAACCCTGTGTCAGATTATTTCTACACACTAGTAAAGGGCCTATAAAATAGAAAGAAAAATCAATTTTAGGACTCTTAAAAAGTTCTGATTATTTTATGGGATTCATAGAGTTGCTATATGGTGTAATACATCCCTCAATCTTTCAAGAAGATTCTTAGTTCAGGGCTTACTGGCAGGAAGATAAAAATTTTAGTAGCAAATCTAAGATCATCTTGAGCCCAAAGCTAAGAATGTAGAACAGTAACCATCAGACTTGATTTGAAGAAATCATGACAATACTGCCAAGCAGCTGCTATCAGATCTTAAATAAAGGGGCTTGTAACTTGCCAAGACCTATTCCTATCCCCAAATCCCCCACACCATAAACTATGCTAAAGAAGGAAAAGAAAACAGGCAACTAAAATAAGAAGGGCTATCACGTGCTGCTCATTGACTTTACCTGAAATGGTATTGACTCCTACACCCAGACATGGAGGTCAAGCACAGATTCCAAATAGACTTTGATATTTAGCAAATCACAGAGGAAGGAACTGTTTTAAGAACAAGAAGTGACCGTATGATTGGAAAGACACTGAGAAACAGAAATGGTGATCACTTGGCTGCACCCAGTGAGTGCTTACTACTTCACCTATCTCTTAGCCTATATTCATTTGTGATCGTGGTTATTAAGATGCTTCATAATGCTATTTTTTCCCTTAAAAAGGAACCTGTAACAACAGTACTGGATTTCACTGATAACAGTAATATGTTACAACTCTCATGCAGCTTCCAAGATGAACAGGGGAAAAAATATATCACTCTCCATCCATATCATACTTTCTCAAGGGTGAAAAAAAAAAAAATCAAAAGAGCCTATATTATTATATAATGGTGCATATAGCACCACTATTAAAAAGATTATTTTCTGATGTTTTCAAATGTTCACCTTTTATTATTTTATCTGGTTAAAGAAGAGGAAGCACCTTACCTGGATATCACTCAGCTTGTTCAGGAAACGGGTTGTTAACTGAGGACCATTCTCCATAGTTGGTATGTGCAAATGCTGACATTGAATAAAGAAGGGGGGGAAGGGGGGGAGAGAGAGAATAACATATAATAATAGCTTTATATATATATATGAGAGTACCTTAGGGTCACCAAGATTTTTAATAAATATTTATCAAGCTTTCTAGCCCTCCTTACAGGTAGGCAAGGATTGTTGTACTGTTTTTTCTAGTAGGGCATGCTGAGCCAGTGAAAAGTTAGCTTAGTTGAACTGTTATGCTGTTTTTAAACAAAGGCTAATCTAAGCCTTCCAAAAGATCTGTCCAAAACGGAGGGTATATTGTACAGGCAAGAGTAATAACACTATATACAGTATTTAATTTCAAAGTATATCATGTAGAAACACAACAGGTACATTTATAGTACTTATCAGCACTCAGCACCTTGATGTCTCTCATATGATCTTAGCATCTGATAATATCAATACATTTATTCCATCTAAATAATTCAAGAAGTATCACCTGACAGACATTTACTGTACTTGTCATATTTAATGGAACAAAGCACATCCATATATGCAGCTGCAGTAACACAGCCTTCTGAACTAACTTCGTGCGGGCTAAACAGCATCAAGTCAGCTTAACAGCCTGAATGCCTGTGGAATTCCACCCGTGCAGGAGAGATTTCTCATATGGTGTATAGCAGGTGGAAGCAGCCATGCACCCTCCTGAAACAGCTCTTCCATCAGAGCTGGGTTCCCTGCAATAAGGGGTGAAGAAGAGATGAACTTGAGAAGGAAAGAATGCAGTGGCTCAGAAATTTGGTTCCCTGCAGAAGTCTTTCCTCTCCTCACCTTTCCCAAGTCCCTTAACTTTGGAAAAAATGTCCAATAAAAGAAATGTGGGAGAATGTATTTTTCTATATTTTTCAAACAGGCTGGGAGCTGGGAACTATTTTTTTTCTCCTTTTCCCAGGAATTGAGATTTTATGATTTTAACTATTAAAAAACCCCAGAAGACAAGAGGGAAAGTTCTCTTCTGACAACATAGAAGTAACTCACTTGGGAAACAACATACTGACACTGTTCATCTTTTCCAGGAGCCTCTGACAGCACTCCTTTTCTATCTCACTTGTTTTTTGCTGCAGCTGCAATTAATTATGACACAGTTCTGAAGAAGGAAGGGGGGGGGGGCAGAAAAAGAGACATTTTCTTACCTTGCCCTTATATAAAATTTTAGAGATAGGACATACGATACAAGCTGTTCCAGCACCAAACATCTCCTTTACTCTGTTCTCTTCCAAGGCAGCTGTCAGGTCACTCATGGTGATATATCGCTCAGACACTTTAAATTCTCCCTGCACAAGAATAATCAAACATAAAAATTGTAAAAAGTTTAAAAATTCTTTGTATTGTATTTTTATTTTCCATGTTGAAACATCTCTAATAGAACTATTAGCCTAGTGGCAATCAGTCAAGTTTTGGCTGTGATCTGGTGATCTTTTCAAACCTCCCAGTATCACACAAGATAGACTCTAATAGAAAGAATGACCTTCAAGGAAGCCAGTGGTTTGCCAGATACAATGCTGACGATTACGTGCCCTTCCCTCTGATTTGGTACAGAATATCAATATTGCATTAAAGAATAACACAGCAGAATTTGTCATGGGTTATGTGACACAGGATCTGACTACTCATGGTCTCTAGCATGCTAGAGTTTGTACAAAAAATACTCGATTATGTCAAGAGAGCTTTGCATCCCACTCTCAGCCAACGCCTAAGCAAAACACATTCTGTTAAGTCCACCTGCAATGCCAACTAGATGCAATATATTTCTTTCACCCCTGGTGAAATTTCACTGTAGCCTGCACACAGCTGTTGCATACAAAAATTAACTGTACTGCAGGTATGAGTAAAGCAATTCACATTGGACAGTCTTAACACAGGAAGTGTTTTACTTTCTACAGGTGTTGAAGAATGCCTAGAAACTGATTGAATGCATAGCAACTGATTGAGAGGACATGTTTAAAGAACAAAAATAAACATCGAACTTTGAAATTTTCATTTCATGGATTTATGTGGACTTTATTGTCATAGAATCATAGAATCATAGACATTAAGGTTGGAAAAGACCTCTAAGATAATCGAGTCCAACCATCAACCCAACACCACCATGCCCACTAAACCATGTCCTTAAGCGCCTCATCTACACGTCTTTTAAATACCTCCAGGGATGGTGACTCAACCACTTCCCTGGGCAGCCTGTTCCAATGTTTAACCACTCTTTCAGTAAAGAAATTTTTCCTCATGTCCAATCGAAACCTCCCCTGGCGCAACTTGAGGCCAGTTCCTTTCACCTTATCGCTAGTTACTTGGGAGAAGAGACCGACACCCACCTCCCTACAACCTCCTTTCAGGTAGTTGGGGAGCATGATAAGGTCTCCCCTGAGCCTCCTCTTCTCCAGGCTAAACAGCCCCAGTTCCCTCAGCCGCTCCTCATCAGACTTGTTCTCCAGACCCCTCACCAGCCTCGTTGCCCTTCTCTGGACACGCTCCAGCACCTCAA
>NW_008825614.1:4927732-4967260 GCF_000699105.1 Pygoscelis adeliae
ACTGGCCCCAAAACTGAGCCCTGGGGAACACCGCTCGTGACCCACCGCCAACTGGATTTCACTCCGTTCACCACAACTCTCTGGGCCCGGCCGTCCAGCCAGTTTTTTACCCAGCGCAGAGTACACCTGTCTAAGCCGTGAGCCGCCAGCTTCTCTAGGAGAATGCTGTGGGAGACGGTGTCAAAGGCCTTACTGAAGTCCAGGTAGACCACATCCACAGCCCTTCCCTCATCCACTAGGCGGGTCCTATCAGACCAAACTAAAGCTTAGCCCTTGTTTTATATGCAGGCTTTTTAACATGAAACAGAGTTGCTTATGATAGCAGAAAACATGATTAGCTCTGGACAGGATAGTATTTGGAGAGAGAGGCAGGGACACCATGTAAGCAGAGTTTCAGACAGGTTAGGGAATGGAGATCAGGAAGTAGAGAACAACCTTTGTGAGAGTGGCAGACACCTAGTTATTCACAAGGACTGAGGTGAGAGTCTGGTATCTCACAAACAAGCCCTATCAACTGGGAATATCTGCCTGACTTGTAAAGGAGATGGGACTGAGACATGTGCATGCATATCTGCACTAGGGGACTACCAATACGAATAAAGACATGTAAGAGTTCAGTGCAGGTCAACAAGTGGCACACGTGCCACGAAGTACATGCCTAGCTCTCTTCGCTGCAAGTTAGATTTAAGTGATATAACTGTGAACTGTATTTCAGGAAGTCTTTCAGCTACAGGTGGTTGGAAGCTGAGTTAATACCCGGGGGGAAAGTATCACACATGCCTGTGTTATTCCTGTTACTCCTCCCTAAACATAAACCTGGCCAAAACCAGGAGACAGGATACTGGGCTTGATGAGCCTTTGTATAGTATTCTTATCCAAGCTGCAATAAAACCCTTGAATACAATACAGGCAGAGTGAACAGTTTGCTGCATTTCAAGATATTTGGACACTTGGGACTACCTCATAAGTACTTGGATGGCTACACTACAGAACTGGAATCTGGAAGCAGACAGATGACTTCAAGACTGTGGCTGGATTTTAGGCTGTGTGCTAGTTATTAGAAATAAGGGTGGAGAGAACTAAGTGGAGAAATAGTGTGCTGATGACTCAAGTATAGCTGTGGTCACGCACGGTAATTGTTTGTTTCCTTGCTTTAAGTTGCTGGTACCAGTGGATTTAATGAGAATTTTCATGTTAAAATACTACATGGAGCTACTTTAATAAGCTTGGTATTGTTCTGTGTGACAGGTGTGGGTATTCCGATGATGTTGCTGGGAATCTATGAATTAGCATGCCCTTAGTTCCCATTTAGTTAAGGGATTTGACCAGATCAGTTGAACTTCAAGATCCTGAGCACCAGGAATGCTTACTTTCGTCGATGTTATAACGTGATAGTTGAAACCCTTACTGCCAAGGTCAAAACACTCACCCAATTGCGTGCCAGATCCAAAATGCTTTGTCTTGTCACTCCTGGAAGGATGATGCCATCTAAAGGTGGGGTTGCCAATTCATTTTCTGTCAAACACAAAAGAAATAGAAACACTGGTTGAAAAGCAAACAAAGAAACAAAAATAATGTTTACCGATATTACACCAAACATGAAAATAAAAAAGAAGTTGAATGATATCAGAAACGTTCCCTACCCAGTAAGATGCAAGATTTATCAGAGTTCTATAAGAACACAAGTTACACAAATTCAATTCCAATAAGTTGTTATTGTTTGGAACCTTTTGAGTATGTTTCAGTGGGTGGGGAAGAAACGTATTTAATACATTAATAAATACATGGCTAAAGCCTAGTAGTAGGTTTTATTCCTCAGTGTATTATGGACTCACTGTATAACTACTGGGAACCATTGAATGGCTCAGTCTTCAAATTAAGAATAGAGAGGCACAAGGGAAAGCCACGCCTAATAATCTCAGGGCAGATCATGACTTTCCCTGAACTGCTTTACTTAATTTAGGAATATGGGGTTCAGTATACCTACTTCATAGCATTAATATGAAGCATCTACCAGAAGTTTTGAGGCCCGTTTACTGAACAAGCAAAGCAGTGGAAACTTTGCCAGATGCGTCTTGAGAGGAGACTTCCTTAATGATCTTTTGTCTTAGTCTAGACATCCTTTTTCCCCCTAATTTTTTCTTTACACAAAAAGAGCAGCCCTAATAAAACTGCAAAAGCACCAACAATTCATATTGTTCAACTAGTCTGGTTTGTTAGCTTGTTTTTCTTGTTTGCTTTTGGAAAAGAACATTAGATAAATGTTCATCTAACATAATTAATGAAACGGTAGATAAATGATAATCCATACTTGGTAAATACTTAAATTACAACACAGAAGTTTGTATGTAGTCTTCGTTCTTCCATCTAACAGTCGCAGCAAATCAGAGTTAATATTTTTCATTTTAAACCATCACTTTTATTTTAAACCATCACATAGCATACTCAGTGGTTTCTATTATCAGAGAATACCGAGCATTTCCTCTTTCAGACAGCCAGGCTCTTTTAAGACAGTCTCAAATCTGCACTGAGAAGTGAAGACATCCACAGTCTTTCAGTAATACTCGTCATAATTTTTTTTCTAACCACTTTCTCTTCTCAATGAGAATCCATTATCTTTCTTGATCTTATAAGGATACTATCCTGCTTATTAAATCCACAAACCATTAAGGTTATTGATTCATTTTTACCTAGGTCACATAAAAGAACAAGATATATTATGCCCCCTTCTCCCTACTCGCAAAAGATCACTGAATCCAGGCCTGTTTGAACCAGTCTCAAAGGAGAAGCTGTCTTAAAAATGTTTCTATAGGTCCTGTGAAAACTTGCAGCTGAGCAGAAGAGAAAAACACAGTATTTGTCCTTGGACTGAGAGAGCAGGTTGAGCTCAGCTGCTTAATACTCTGTTTTCAGCTGTCAGCTAGATAATTCTGTGCACAAACACTGCCTGCCAGCCAGTGCGTACACAGCTCCAGACTGACTACAGCATGGGCTCTCTCCTGCTCTGCAAGAGAGGGCTTTGGGAGCTGGGGTGGGATAGGGGAAATGGAGGATAAATAAATGGAATTGTTCATTGAATCTGCTACTCACTGTCCATTGTCTCAGGAAATGTCTGTTACTTTTTAATGCAGCCACCCCTGGATTTATTAATTTGGATTGGGAGTTTTTCCTACCTATGCTTCCATGTTCCTTTTATGAGGATCCATACACACCTAAGTAACAGATGTAAACTGCCATGCCAAAATGTATAAAAAAGCTGCCCTAGAACAGGCTATATATTCTGCTCTGGTTTGAGTGCTATTCCTTAACCTATCCCAGACTCCTAACTACAGCAGTGCTCTCTTCTTTCTTATACAGTCAGGAACAATAGCTTTCCTTTTTTGGAGTCTGTCTAGCATCACTCCTAATCATGCTGCGTGTCTGGTCCTAATTCTGGCACAACTATCAAAACAAGAGGACTTAAAAACTTTCCATGAGGCACAGGGCTCACCTGATTCTGAACACTGGAAACCTGATGTTCTGCATTTGTGACCCAGTCATATACAAGTGCTCCCCTTTCTCTAACAGAAAACTTCAAATAACGTGGACCTTAATACCAAAGATTGTGACTACACACCAGATAATATTCTCTATTTGGTGATGTTGCCACAGATCTTGGCCAGGACCTGTTTAAGCTCAACAACATATATTAATTGATTTGAGCTAGTTTGAAAAGGTGCCAGGCCAAACCAGCCGCCAAACAGCACTGAGCAGACAGGACATGGGAGTCTCAAAATGTTTCGAACAGCCTGCTCTGTAGAATTTTGTCAAGTATACATATGATGCCTACCAGCCCGGGGCCACTCAAGGAACATCTGCTCCCCTGGTATCCGGCAGAGATGATAACGCTATACAACATGGCATGCCAAAAAGCTCATCCTCTCTGTGAATTGATGCCAAACCAGGCTCCATGTGACATCAGTTTGTCCATCTCCAAAAAAACAGACTGTGAGCTCACAGACTCCATTTGCCTTCTGAATTATTTTGATGGGCTAGAAGCCTTAAAATATATAGTAGCAAAAAGGGGGGGAAAGGCATTTGAAGGAAAATGCCAGGGTTTCTCTTCAGTTGACTACTGTTACTGTTATAATAGTAGCACTATCAGTCCAGTGCCCCATTACACCAGGCATAGTATAGGCATGCTGTAACAATGGAACCCCATCAGAGTGTTTAAAGGGATTTTTAAAATGAGGTGTTGCATATTACATAGCTTCAATTTTTACACATCTGTATTTATGAACATACAGCAGATAAGATTCCAAACACGGGACGCCTTCAGTACTAGTCACACTATAACAATGCTGAGAAATTCACCAAAATATATTTTACCAAAATGATAACAGATACCAAGTGAACTTCAGGGTCAAGGAGAACCCAGGAAACCCTGATTTCACTATTATAAACAGCTGACTTCTCTCCCTGTTTGTTATGGACCTTTCTATTTCTTTCTCCCTATTTCCCTCAGGTTTTTCTTCTACTCTCCCCTCATGCAATCACTCTTGTCTTCGCATCTCTGTCAATGTACATTCCTCAGTTACTTTTCCCTCCTTTTCTTTGTCTGCCATCTCATTCATCTGCTGCTCTCCCCTCCATGCTATTGCCATGGCTTTCTATTAGAGCAGAAGGTACGATCCTTATTTTGTTAGTAGTCTACTTGTACGAGGTACTTCTGCAGCACAAATAATCCTCCACCTACAGAACACGAAGCAAACTTGCCTGATATTTTACCTGACTGTTCCAGAGAATCTTTTAACATATTTGGTTTTTTATTTATGTAAGCTATTTTGAAGTGGCCACTATTAATCCCCATTTTAATAACAGCACAAAAATATTAAGTAATGCCTGAATGCTATTCACAATGCCTTAACATTAAAGCTAGAAGTAGAGCCCAGATGGTTCCAAATCATTCTAAAGAAACTGAATTTTTGGAAGGTGCACACAGATTTCATAGTTAGCAACCTTCAGGTTGGACATACGTTTCAATTTTAAGGTTTTCCATAAAGTCAAGCCTATATTCTAGGCAGAAGAACAGACATTATTAAAGGAAACAAGTTTCAGTGTTAACAGCTTCTTGGGATTGTTATGTGCTCTGAAAAGGCGGGTGGAAGGGACTGTAGGGTGACCAAAATTTTCACTTTGCAACCATAAACTGTAAACAGTGTTTGACGAATGATACATCACACTCCTGTATTTATGCAACAGCAGGGATCCAGATTTTGTCATATTATAAGCCTCAGCCAGAGCAGCAGTGGACATACAAGAGCAGCATAGAGCACGTCATGTTATTTTACCAGAAGTTGAGTAGTTTCCTCCCCTACTCCCTCCTCAACGTTACAACCGAAACATTTTTCCAGGCTCCTCCTGCTGCCCAAGACAACATGTCATGTTTAGTCACAATGCTGTAACTGAAAATATACAGCAAAGGCTTGCAAGAAAAGCCTACTCTCATTGGAAGCATAAATGTCCTTTAGTCTAGGCTTTACTGGGCTGGGTCTTTGATTTATTATAAGCCAAGGAGAGCAGTTCAGACTATTCCACAGTGACCTCTGAACAAACAAAGAAGGGCATTTTCCTTTTGATGATGATCTGCAATTTCTGCCTCACTATTTTTATGTTAGATCCCTCTCTCAGCTGCAGGATTTGCATAACAAAACAAAACCACAGCCTAAGTAAGTATCCGTTGTGAAGTGATAGCACATAATGGCAAACACTTTTTAAATCACGATGTAAAGCCATAGGCAGGTATGTGATGACACACGCTGGTAGCAAGAGTGATTCTCAATCAAAGATATCATAAATTAAGCATTAATCAACACACTGGGAGACAGCAAAGTGCTCCAACGATGCTAATGACCATGTCGTGTGAAATGGCAGGTTTGCAGTATACAGTTAGCTTGGGTGGCATGAATTACAAGTTGTTTGCTATGGCCACCTCACAATAGTACTATTCAGTAGTGCACTGGTAACACAGTGATTGGCAGATCTTTGGAACAGTACAGTGCTGCAGCTGGATAATTCCAGCATATTCCTGGTTTAAGTACAATGAGAACATTGAATTCTAATTACGTCCCCCCTTCAGCGTCCTTTCCCTGGGCAGAATGAGCCAAAATCTATTTTCGTGTCTCTCCAGTGAAGTTACACAAGGCGTGAATTTGCCCATCTAGCTACACTGACAAATCTACCACTGCTATAACAACAACAACAACAAGATTTCTCATATTCATAGTTTCATTCACAAGACTTCACAGACTCATTCAACACTGAGGGAGTATCATCCCTCTTCTTACAAAAGTGGTAAAGATTTTGCAGAACAAGTAATGAAACTGGAGATGGGAGTCAGGTAGCTGGATTCCCATTACCCTACATATCCAAAGCATGCTGCTGTCCCCACAGAATGTTGCCTCTGCACTGCAGCTGAGCACTGCCAGAAAAATGTCAATTTTCAGGGGTACCCATGGCACTATGACGAAATCAGAGTCTGAACCCTGCATCTGCTGCCATGCAAAAATTCAGTAACACTTAATTTTCATGGAGGGCCAGCACTCATGGAAGTCAGCAGGTGTCCTTTTATTCACTTGCCTATACATTGGCTCAACCCTTTAAGGACTCAGAGTCATGTAGTCTTCTGAACCAGTTCTCAGGTGCAGCTATCACTTCTCAAGCACTGAATACTTGCATGCCCAATGGGTGTTTCTGAGATGCCTAAATAGTTGGCTGCTTATTAACTAGATAGTTTTCTAATCAGCATGTACATTGCTCAGAGGTGACTACTGGTACAAAGAGGTAAAAATGGCTTCAAGAATGATGGTATATCTCGAAAGCATCATTTGAGCTTTCACAGCATTCCACATTAGTGATGTGGAACGCTGACTGATGTTTCTCTCTCTCTGCCTCCACTGGACAGAATTTCAAATTCTTCAAAGAAAGAGCTGAGTTCTTCATCAGTTGGATGCTGAAATTCTTTTGGCTATGCTTCAGGAACATTTGACCTGCCAGAAAGCAATGATGGGAACGACTCAGGTCCAAAGCCACAGAGTTTGAAGAGTTACACAGCCAGAAGGTGTCTTTACTACGTCTGCATTGTTTCTGACCCAACACCTCCTTCAAGATCAAGCATGCTGCTAGAGTTGATACCAAACCTGCAGCGTGACCTTGTGTATGGCTAGACTCTACCCTTCTGAGCACACAGACTAGCCCAACAGTTTAGTATGTTATCAGTAGGCAGTACTCACAGCTGCTCCAGAATCTCCTCTTTCACAATGGTATAACTGAGAGTCACCTATCAGTTTTCAGAAGAGAATAGACATTTCCTTTGTTAAATCTTCTTCATTAAAAAGTTTATGATCATTTTGTGGATTATGGTCCCAACTGTCTACTCTGTTGAAGTTTTAATGTTTTGTGTTACTATACCTCCATCTTCATTTATCCAGTAGAGAAACAGATTCATTGTTCCAACTTCAGTTATTTGGTGATCTTCCCCATAAAGCCACAAAACCTGCTGGCAGCCTAACTCCAGGGCTTCTTGCTGGGCATAAACAGAAGAACCATAATTCCTTCCAGAAACAAAAAGAAAGAGCAAATAGTTATGAGTATCTGGTTGGGTATTTTCTCATTTCTATGCAAGGTTTTGTGCACATCTACCTTATGAGCAAGTGCTCTGCACAGTCACTGCTTGTCCCTGGACTATTTTCATTGGAAGTACTCTACTAGTATTTTACTAGATCATTTGTATCTACAACCCAAAAAACTTTGAAGGGCTGAACAGCATCAACAGCTCAAACACATCGACCCAAATTGTCTTAGTAATACCTCTTGTTCCATTTTCTGGACATTCTAATTGTTGCAATTAGACACCTTAGGAAAGCATTTGTCTTTATTTAGCAGTTGGCATCCTGGAGAAAGAGCAACAATTCCCATCCAGCTCACGGTTTTAAAAAAAGCAAAACAAAACCATCTACCTCATCTCACATATGTCAGATGAACAGATGGGTCATATATGTCAGATGAACCTCTTGGAACACAAAAATCACCAGAGGCGACATTTCTTTTCTAGTGAAAGACATTTGCAGAACTAGTGGCTTCGGGAGCTGCAGATGGGCTTTGATGAATTCCGTATCTTTGAGGAGCAACTGTTTTCCTAAAATGCTGCCTACAGAGTGAACCTGCCTGAATAATAAGTGTTTACTCTGTAGCTGCTTTGAGTGGGGGGAAAAAAACCCTTTCACTTCTGATGTTCAACAACCATCAAGACCCAAAGTCAGCAGCTCCAAAGTGCTGAACACACACTGGAGTTAAGTTCTCACCTCTGGGCACAAATCAAGTCAGTAGTGACTCCAGACTATTCCTTTTTTCACAGCTGACATATGAGGGATGCACAGGAAACAATTAATATATTTCTAAAACTAAGCAAAAACTCACAAAGAAAGAATAGAGGTCTCAGAACACCAAACTGAATGAAGGAAAGCTGTTTTCTTGCCCTTTGATTATTCTACTAGCTCAGTGGAGCAGCACTTGACAACTGCTAACTTCCAGCCTAGAAAAGAAACTCCCAGGTAGAGACAATAAGCTTCGTTTAAACCAAAGACCAAGGATGTATCATTGAGTCATTTATTCAGCCATATCCAAGTTGCTTGCTCCAGTTAAGTCCTAAGCAGCTTCACTCTACAAGTCAAGTACTTGGACATTAACAATTATGTTTCTACCTAACTAGTGTTTTGGCCTACTTCAGCAGAAAACTGCCAGACTATGGTCAAGTCAATGCAGATAATTGTCTCATGATTTTCCTTAAACACCCATACTCCCCTAGCTAACTGCAGATGGCTTGTCAGGACAGTCTGCCAAGGAAGGAGGTCAGCAGTCAATGCTGCTCACTGCTCAGTTGGCAGCAGGCTGCTATACTGAATGCTGCATCACAGAAGTGGTATCTTTAGTGTCAACTTCTGCAAGGGAAACAGCCAAAGTATTACATGGACACCTTCCAGGTCCAGTTCCTCAGCTTGAGATGCTGCAAAATTGCCTCTGCAAATAATCCACTTGGCTGTAATATCCAAACAAAAATATGCAACTGAATTGTATAAATAATATTTGCAAATATTATTTATAATATTGTTAGAAACCTTTGTTACAGTACATTGTTTGTTTAACTGCTACATTTAATACCTCTACTTCTGCTGGATTAGATACTTCACTAAAAACCAAATCTCCTTTGTGAGCTATGTAGAGGATGCAGAATTATGTTTTCTTACCCTCCCAGTTTGCAGTCCCCCGTTCCTCCTTTCCAGGCTCTTACATATTTTGGATCTGCCCATAAGGATATTGGATTAAAGCTTCCACTTGCAAAGTAAGGGCCCACAGGGCTCAGTATGACATACAGTAGAGCTTTAGTCGGCTTCTTCACTCCAAGGGAAGGCTGAAAATAAGGAATGTAAACAAATCAGAAGTTACTGGTATACTTCACTTCAAACATCAGATGCTGCACAATTAGCATTTGAAACACTGTTTTCAGAGGAACTGCAGCACGAGAGTGCTTTTACCAGGACAATGCAAAGTGCTGCAATGAAGAGAAAATATTTATATAACTTCCCCCCCATCCAAGCAACATAACAACCCTAATTTTATATACTGTCATCATTCACTTACAGCTGTTTCATTTATCTATATATTATTCTAATCTTCTCAAATAGTTTCAAGCTTTTGAGAATTCAGAAATTAGCTTAACAAGATACTATATAATTATATGAATTAATCACAGCAGAAGCCTGCAAAGCCTTCTGGGGGGAGGAGTGGCAAGGACCACTGCTAGCAATAACAACAGTGGAGGAACCACTGTCAGCTGCATTAGTGATGAGAATTAGCCAATGCCACTTAGAAATGGCATTGGCAGAGTTGAGTGCTGGCTCTGTGAATGGCTGTGTGACAAGCTAAAACGATTTGCCTGCTGGAAATGGTTCACACAACACCACAGGAAATAACCTGGAATATATCGCTTTTTTTTTCCCCCTCCTCTCTGAGAGATGGCTTCTCACACTTCAAGTCATCACCATCAATACTTGAAGGTGGAGGTGAAAAGTCTGCACTGGTCAAAGTCTGAATCCTGTGGTAGGAGACTCTGCTTAACTATATGATACTTTGCAAAGCTCAGGACCGACCACAGAACGATTGAGGTTGGAAGGCGCCTCTGGAGATCACCTTGTTCAACCCACCTGCTCAAGCAGGGCTATGTACAGCTGGTTACCCATGATTCTTGGATCTTCTATGCAACTGAATGGGTTACTATTTTCTCTCCACTCAGAGAAACCAGTCTCGTAAAAAGAACAAGCTCATCCTTGGTCTCTAAGATTAGGCCTCCATTGAAAAAATGTTATTGAACTTAAATCTTTAGGACCAAAGGTCTAAACAAAACACTGTGCACAAAGCACATGAAGCTAAATTGGGAGGTGGGAGGGAAAATAATAATAGTGTAATAATGCAACTAGTGGAAAATTCAAATAAGCCCTCCTCAGGTGCTGAGAGGGTTCTTTTGATTTCTGTCTACCTTACTCCTTCAGCAAAACTTCTAACAAGAATTAACTAACCGAGATCTTGATATTTTTCCTGATTCTTACATGATCGTTCAAAAGATTGTGCTGACTGGGTTTCCTAATTGTGCTGATTCATAAAAGATTAGCAGGACACGCAACCCGGAAACAACATATGACATTGTGGAAAGGCCAGATATGTTGGCTAACCTGAAACAAAGCTCAACAGCAAAAGAACTTCCAGAAACAAAAACAGGGGAAAAAAATTCAATTTTTAACATTAATACTTTACAGTCACTGAGTGGAGATCTTTCCATCTGAAAATCTGCAACTAGTTTACAAGCATTAAATTAATGGAGTCGTAGAACATGTGAAATGTATAATGCTCATGTATGGTAACTACTTACAGGTGTGGATATTGCAGAAGAGTAACTTGTCTAGTTGGAAACCATACATTCTTTTGCTTCCTTGTCCTATGCTCTACCATTATAGGTTTCTCTCTTGCCACTACTAAAAAAAAAACCCTTAAAGTTTTAATTCAAATAAACTCCCTGTGTGTAATTCCCTTTATAAATACTATAGGCTTGACTCACGCCCACAAGAAACTCACAGAGTACACACTAACACCTAGTTGCTAAGGAGCCTCTGATAAGGTCAGGTTTATCTGGGTTCAAGAATAAATTGACACAAGAACTTGTTCTCAGTTCTGTTAAAAGTCTCTCTCAGAAGAGCCATCTTAATTTACTGGGTAGAATCTTCCAAAATCTCCTCAGTAAGGTCAGGATGGAGGTATGAGATGAAATCACAAAATCCACTCAGCAAATTTCTGTTCCCTCACATTTTCTCCAGACTATTAGTATTTTAAAGGCACGTATTACCATGTCACAAATAACTATCCTTTTACTACAAAACCAAAGTTAATCTAAATTTTGCCATTACCACTCAGAATCGTTAATTGAAGTTTACGTTCTGTGGTCTGAATCAATGTGTCCACTAGGTGGTGGTGTGGTCAACATAAATTTGTGAAGCAGAGCTACAGGTGACTGACTCAGAAGTAAAAACGTAAGAACAATTTGCCCCTGAACTGTAATACTGTTGTCTAGTGACTACTGCATATTTCCCTTTATGGATGGAGGCTTTTGCCTCGTGCTTAAATACACAAAGGTGAAGAGGGGGAAAAAATGTTTCACACCTCAGTTCCAATTAAGGTAGGACGGATATACAGGCTGGCAGCGGTGGAGTATGGGACCCACTCCTTTTCCACTTCCACAAGCTTCCGAATGCACTCTAGCAGCTCATTCTGGTCAAAACACTGGGAAGGCAAAGCAAAGGGAGAAAATCAAATAGAGAAATATAGCCTGAACACTCTGTGATCTTTATGGACCCATATGCTAAGGGGAACACTTCATCTGGATACGTAACAGTGACAGTCCGTAGAGGTTCATAGGACTACACCATCTTCCTTGAGTTAATTTCTTACAGAATTTAAGATTCCATGATCTTTGCCACTGTGCCTTTTTATACAGTACCCTGAATGCCCTCCTTCTGCTACAAAGTATCCCCCTGAGAGAGTAAAAAGGAGCCGTTGACCCTTCTTGCCTCCAAAACCCATGGAGAGAACTCCCTGTGCAGCCAACACCTTCACTTTGGCGCGCTGCAAACTATGGCACCACCTCTTTCTGCAGAGGAGTGCTTTGGGTTATAACTCAAGGGACCCACCAAGTCTCCCTGTTTTACGAAGTTCTTACAGTAATAGAGCTAATAAGTGTGGGAGGAAATTCACTGGCCAATATACAACTGCTAAAAGCAGTGTTAAGTTGCTAGTGTGACCAAAAATGAAGGCACTCGGAGGCTGAAGGACTTAACTGAAGTGGAAAGAAGAAAAGGAAGAACATTAGCGCCAGAACAATTTAATCAGCTGTCTGCATGCGAATAGCTGCAGAACAGCGCTCATCCCTCAGAAATAGACTGTGTACATCGGAGGCAGTAGGGAGACAACAAAGCAAGCAAAACACTGCTGTGATTTAAAAGAAAAATGCATTACAAACAGTTCCTTTCACTGAATAAGATCTCTTAACAAAGTTTAACTGAACTATTCAAGAGTTAGAGTATTTGACGAATGTTACACTGCTGTAAAGTTTCAGAGATTTGTACTCTGAAAATGAAAATACGCTCTGACTTAAGGAGAATAAGATGTCTTGGCTACGTACTGGCAGACTTGCTCGTCTTGCTGATCGCGCCATCCTGTCCATATTGAGGGTTGGCCGGAACAGGCGGATCTTGCCATCCACTCCTCGGTAAGCCTTCATTCCTTCAAACAACTACCAAGCCAAAAAGGAGGGAAAAGAAATCAAATAATAATTGATTATTTATCCCACGATGATCTGTGCAAAAGCAGAACACACCCTTTGGAAATAAAAGAACTTCACTTTCCTGCTCACAGTACTCAAAGCATAAATGCTAACTAGTTAATCCTTGCAACACACTCCTGTGAGGTAGTATTATGAAGTTTATATTACAGAGACGACCTGCCTATGCTTCAGATATATCTTTCTCTGTCAGGGGACTTAATGATAACCATTTTTTTCATAATTTGGTTACAGCAATTAAAATTTGTAGCATGTGTTTGACTTAACCATTCCCTCACAACCTGACTGATACCTAAGGCTGAGCCAAAACAGTATTTTCCCTTACAGAAAAGATCTATAGAATTTAATTATATATGTTAATCATTTTTAGGGCTCTGTCCAAAATGCATTTTGGTAGGAAGCATAGAATAAGGTAATTAAAAGAACTCTGTTGTAGTTCTTGCTGTAGTTGTAGCAAAATCTTGGTCACTTATTTCCCCCATATATCCTTACGCTGTGGAAGGGGGTTTAGCTAGCATGAAAGACAGGTGGCCTCTAGTGTAAGGCATCAGCCTTACACTAGAGGAAGAATGCATGAAAATGTTTTATCTGTACCTTACAGGAAACTTAAATTAGTCATAATTATCCCATCAAACTGCAGAATCCGGATGACGGGTGTTGACAATCAGTGTACCAGAAACCCTTATTCCACCACTGCCCTCCCAGCAGAATGCTCTACAACATCTCCTAACCACAGCAAAAAACATATGCCAACAAAATATCCATAGTTATTTTCAGTTGATAATTTCCAGTTATAGTTATAGACAGAAAACACATGTACTATATAAGCTCACATTAATATATACAGGTATTATTTAGATTAAGTATTAAAGGATCACTTATGCTTATAGACAAGGTTTCAGATTTTTAGAATTTATTTTCTAAAGCATTTCTTTGTACATTAAATTTCAGTATAAGTTCTATGAATTTAACTGCATCGCTGCTGTCAGTCTCTGCAGACTTGTCCTCCTGACTGTTCCACAAAAAATGGCTTGAAATACATTCTACGTGGTTGAAGTCTACATATGCAGGTTTTTTATTTGGAAAAAAGAATCCTGTATTTGTGTATAAGTAATTTTAGTACAATGCGCAAGGTTTCATTCTTATTAAATTCTATAACATTTTCCCATAAGGATCAGTGGAATGCAACGTTTAGAAAGCTTTTGTGCAGTCCCATAACAGAGCTAGGTCCTTCCACATGACAAATTTTAATTGGGTTGTAACTGGGTTGCAGGAATCCCGGCAACTTTCCTTAGGCTACATGCCAACTATGTAGCAGAACCAGAATTAGAACCCAGAACTTTTTGCCTTCAATATTTATCTTATTCCTATGGCAATGCCAACCTTATTAAAAGCTTTGTACACAGTTTTGCAAAAGAAACTGTTCCTAGGATAGACATTGTAGCTACAAGAAAAAAATTCTATCTTTAATAAAGGATGGCATAGCTGGTGATATGGTTGATACTTTGATATGATTTTTATTGGGCCAGTTACTAACTAATACCACATTTCTGTAATGGTACTTTCTTATCACAGAACAGTTGTTTCCCCCCACCCTTCTCCCAAACACAGTCACAGAACTTTTAATGAGAGGGAAGAGGAAGGAATGTTACTACTAAGATTTGATCAATAGTTTGAGAGAAATAAGAATCATATCATTACTGAAACACAAAGCCTTCTCAAGCTGTTAAATCTTTTTCTCCAAAAAGAAATACTTTTAACCTGCCAGAGCTCAGTAGAACCTTTCACTTATTAAAAAAGGGAGACAGTGATGTGTTCCAGAAATGCTCAACTTGAATAAAAGCAACTGCTGTGGTTGCTTGATGTTTGGTTGCTACAGTGGTATGCAAACAATATTATCTGACATCTGTACATCACAGGAGCTGGATCTGGAGTTCAGCAGATCCAGACTATCACACTGCATCATGGAGGGCAAGGAGAAAGGGGAGGGAATGCCAAATTCATCATTTTTATTATACCCACTGTGTATTCATTGAGCCACAGCATTGGCACCAGATTCTCCTCTGTCTGTCCTCTTGGCTAGAGGAAACGTGATGCAATAAGGGTAAAAGAATGAAAAAAATGGGAAAAAAATAAGAGCATATTCATATTAGCAATGATTTCAGACTGGGCCAGAGGCCGAGCATTAAAGCAATATGCTACTAAGAGTGAAATATAGATTTGGGACTCCAGCGTGGTTTCTTACTTCTTGGGCAGATCAAGAGCTGCAGCCTTAGTCACAGGGGCCTGTTTTAATTTACACAGGACCTTTAGAGGCTTGGTGACTAGATGGGGAAAAAACAGCAACAACAAAAAATGGTGAAGACAGGAGCTCAGGGACAACAAGCAGGGAAAAGCTTGATCCTTCCCTTATACCAGTGGTTAAAAAAAAAAAAAAAAAAAAGAAAAAAGAAAAGAAAAGAAAAGAAACAATAAAAGAAGCACAAGCAACTCCACTAACTTCAGTGGAGGCACTCCCACCTACCCAGAAATGGGAGGAGAAGCAGGCTTCCATTTCAGCATATATGCCCTACTGAGGCTCTCACACAGATGTGAGTATAGGCAAAGCTGCTCTGGAGATACAAAAGGCAGCTTTAGACAGTAAGCAGCTAAGCACGGAAACTGTTAACCACGCTGGTTTCCGACTTAACATTTCACTTTCCAAAGTTCCTTGCTGTATATTCTCTGCTTAAATACACTTGTATATGCTGAATGCATCAGATCTAGTTCGGAGCTCTCCAGACTTGTTCGGAGTTGCAAACAAGCATCTGTCTAGTCTGTCCTACAATCCAAGCTATGAACCTTTAAAACAGCTTAAAATAACTTTCACAAAGTGCATGTTCAGTCCCCAAATTAAAGCTACCCTTGGAATCTCACACAGTCTTATCCAGTGCTTCATTAAGTTACATCAGAGACAGTAATTGGACCGATCCACCGTCAGTGAACTAGAATACTTTCTCAAATGAATTTGTCACCACACAAGAAAGGGCTCACCTTCACTAGGCTAGCAAGTTAAGTGAACTGGAATCCAGAGGCCAGAATTGCTTCTGAGTTATACTAACATAAACATAACCCTGTTGTAAATAATGGAATTATTCTGGAAGGACATCAGTTAACAAAACAAAATGTAACTCAGTACTAATAACAGTCCTTGTATTACAAAGCTATGGCTTCAAGAGCTAATGAAACAAAATAGCAGCTTCCAAATCGATTCAATACTCACTTCTATAGCATAATGCAGAGATGAGGAGGCTGGATGCAACGAAAGGTTCTCAAGTGGCTTAATATAAGGTTTCTCCCATCCTGAAGCCAAGGACCATTCAATTGTCAGCATATTATCAGTGAACACAGTTCCAAATACCAAACCACTGGGGTCTGGTTTTTCCTTGAAAGTCGTAGCTGGGGTGATAATCAAGTCTGAAGCCTGAAGGAACATGAAGACAAAAATGAAGTGTATGAAAATAGTTAAGTCAGACTGATTTAAAAATTATTCTGCATCAGTGAACATGGACAAATGCAATATTTTATCTGCGGGGACATCTAATGACAGAACGGTTAAAGGTGTCTAACCTCTAAGTAGCTGGCAAACTATTCATACTGTGTATGCACACATATACACAGTGCTGCTTATACCAAAAGTAGTTAGCACATTTTGAAGCACTGTTAAGTGGAGGAAGCAGTACAAGGTGTAAAAACAGAAAATTAGCAGATGACAATTTCTTGGACATTTAGATCAACACATCTATACAAGTTCCAGAAACACCCAACTGCTGTACCTCAGAACGTAAGCTGATCATCAGAAATTAATCCCCCTCATAACTAAGGAGATATGTCACGCTGATTTTCCTTTAATGCATAAAACCAATGTGAGGGATCAGAGCCAGCAGTCAGCAGATTACTTGGGTCACACTAGCTTGTTCATTCACATTCGTATTTTCCTAGAAAGAACCCATTAGCAAAGAAGGCTAAATGTTTCCCCGCATGATTAACTGTAGAGACTTTCTCTTACAAGCCATGACTTGTAGCTCAAATGGTGCGAATCATCCTGAAGAACAGCAGGGGAAGAAAGAAAGCAGGATCTCTGGCACCTCACTCCCCTTTTACACACAGATAGAGGGCTAAACAACTAGAGAGGGCTATGAAGTGATCCACCCTCTCTATTCTCTTTCTATGCCATCTGAGCATTTAAACTGTGCTGTTCAGAGGCAAGGAAGAATGCAACAAAGAATTGTATTCAAAGCTCCATTTTCCTTCCTAACATGACTCAGAAAGCACTGACCTTTATTACAGACCCCCAAGTGAAATCTTACTCCTCTACGTTTGGTACATATAGAATAGACTGGAACACAGGTAGTTCAGACTATTGTTCAAATAATTTGCACATACACTAAAAAGGCAGCTCTGCAAGAGATATCACTGACTTTGACTTCTCAGACTCAGCACACACTTTGCAAAATGAGAGAAAATTAGTCCCAAGCTTTTGAAAAAGACCACACGCACCCCTGCCTCTGTAAACAACCTGATTTTCAAGATGTCTTTAATGAACAATGGCCTATTTTTTATTGATTGGTTGGTTTTGGTTTGGGTTTTAGGGTTTTTTTTTGCTTAATGGCTTGGATGTAAAATTAACTTAGAGCTGGAGCACATGAATAGCTAAAAGCTTGTTTCAAACTATCTCCAATTATAGGGCTTGTCTAGATATTACAGTGCATTAGCCTGGTTGAACTAATACATAATCTGATGAAACACCAATTACTCTTCTTAACTCTTTATAGTACCCTTTATCCTACTGACAGTGAACTCTCCAATGGGAAAAGCACTACTTAACGATGTCCTGAAAATAAAAATGAATTTTACCTGACAACCTCTTATCATGCGCTTTGGAAAAAGATATTGTAGAAGAGCATGGATCAAAATAAAAGCCACAAAGGAGTGTTTGCAATTATCCACAATGCAAGACTCAGCTCAGGAAAACACTTATGCAGGAGCAGGATGTCAATGGGGCTTAAGCAAGGATGTAGAACACAGTTATATCCTTGGCTTTATCTCTGGACAGAATCACAGCTTCTAAAGAACTACTACTGCCAGTGGTATTAACAGCTCTCCCTGAAGTCAAGGCTTCTGTCTCATCTCAGGTAATTTTCATTAAGGTAATTATCTTTACAATAAACTGGCCTGGGGACCAGAATTGTCATATGGAGTCTCATCCCCTAGAATTCCCATCAGTGTGCTCATTTCTGCTTTTATGCCTCAGTTTGACAGTTCCTCAGTTGTGGTAGCACAACTAGTTGATAGGCAGCACTATAAAACAGTTTGCTAAGATCATCAGGGTTGACAAATAGCTTTTACTTTAAGGATGGGGAAGGATTTTAACCTGGCTCTTCTCTCACAGGCCCACAAGCACATGTAGAGGGAGCCGCGAGCTGCAGCCACAAGTGAAGAAACCACACTCCTTGGGAGCATCTGGGCTTTCTTTGACCCAGTTTTGCCACCAAAGATATTTCTCCAGATTTGGAGACCTGGGGTTCAAGAGAGTCTTGGACAGAGTCTCTGTCATGTGAGTGATAATTTAATAAAATGATGCTGATCAAATACAAGCACTCTGTTACGCTCTAATTGTTAATACAAAGAGGGTCCCAGATCCAGAGTCACTCCTGTGCTGGGTCATTAGAGATAAGAGGTGGGCCAAGTGCTCACTCCTGCAAGTTCAATAAAATGGGTACTCCTGTGTGACGGGCGGTCACACAGCAGTGACTATGGCTCAGAGCAGTAGCCCACGCTGCTTAGCTCTCAGCCCCAAGGACTGGGGACTTTCTGCAGTCACAAACAGAAATCACTGGACTGGATCTCAGGTTGAGTCACTTGAAGGCAGAAAGACTAGAGAGGAAGGTAGCTATGATGCTTATCCAGAAAAGAAGCAAATAGTTTCTGGATCACAGAGTTTCCTGGAGCTGCGCACTCTGAACAAGGAGCCCACCTGCTGTTTCTCACCTCCTCAGCATTTAGGGAAACCAGCTTTCATTCAGACATTTTGCAAACATCTGACTCAACAATATCAGGCACAACACTTGACCCATACACCTCCATCAAACAACAGTAGGAACACCCTGCAGAAGACCTCAAATATAGGCTAAACTGCACAGATCAGTAGGGCAACAATCATTAAACAGGCAAAAAGGCAATTTTCTTGATCCTTATAATCCTGTTAAGCTCTCAGGAGATGCATTTAAGATTTTTTTTGGCCATTGCTTTCTTAAGATCCTTTCTTAAGGCTCTTCTCTCTTATTCATTCTGTTGGATTTTTCTACCTCTTTTTACCAGGCAGCGAGTAGTGCAAGTTAAGAGTGTGCAAGATCACCTGAATCGTTCAGAATCCCAATGCTTTTTATGTCAAGACACCATCAAGCACTGCAATACATTCAATCTCTTTTTTCCATGGAGGGGGATGCAGGGGGGGTGTTGGAGAACCCATCCTTGGAGTACTCTCTCCCACAGTGTGGTCTGCAGCACAAAGTATTGCCAGCACCCTCAACCTCTTCTAGGTCCCTGAGTAGTAAGACCCCCTACACAACATCTCACCTGGGCCACAGACCCTTGTGGCTTAACTTGCCCCAAAGTCCTGTCCCAGCATTTTGTGGTGCTGTTCAAGCAGCACCAGCCAGAAGGAAACCAAACACTTAGAAGAACCCACACAAAGAGAGCAGAGCAAGGCCAGGTGACTAATACCAGGAGTACTGATTAAGTATCAATGCCTATTACTTTAATATCACTCATTAAAAAATTATCGCAGTGCTACCATGGTATCACCTATGACCTTTATAAACGGCAATTTATTCCTTTCCTTTGTCAACATTCCCCCAGCCCTGAAAGCAGCATATTAAGGATTGGCATTAACACCCATCCAGATCTCCACTGTTTGTACTGCCAATACAAAGGGCAATTTCCAACTAGGTTTGTGTTTTGCTTGCTTTGTTTATCAACATGCTCTTAAGCACCTTCTGTCGCTGCTGCCCAATAAAACCATTAAACTGGAAGGAAAACCGGTAAATGCAGCAACAAGAAGGATAAGGGAGATAAAGAAACAGATGTGGCACACAGTTTATTGCGTGCAGCTATTCGGCCCCTGTTGCCTAAAGTAAAATGACAAAGACGTAGTTCCAGCCCTGCAAACTCTCCATGTCGCAGCAGTACAGTACGTACAAGATACATGTGCCTAGATCCCAGCCCAGGGCACTCCAGTAAGAAATAGGAAGAACCAGATTGCCCTGCCTATGGTAGGCAAAAGGGAACGGTGGGGAAGTCACTGGATACTGTTGATTTTCAGGGCTTATACAGCAACACTACACCTACAGCCAGCCACTGTCTCGACCAGACGCACTTTTTTAAATAGCCTCTCATCTGAAAAGTGCCTGCTGATTCCAACACGACTTCTTCCAGAGCGAAGCTTTACCCAGACCAAGTAAAGAAGATATATTGTGACCTCCTGAACTAGAATTCACCATTTGATCAAAACAGATCTTGTCAATTATGAGCTAGGTCAAATTAAAAGCGAGGTGCTGCTCTGTGTCAATTTTAAGTAAAGCTGTAGCAAGACATTCTGGTGCCCCTAGCCAAGATGTCAGTTTAACACTTACTCTACCCAGCTTTTGCAATAGCCTTAAGTGGATCTGGAGCTGACAGCAGCCTCTGGCCAGAGCTGTTACTCTCATTACTACATTCCTACCTTTCTTACCTTAGAGAGCTGTCTTGGGTAGCTGCAGATGGCAAGTGCGTATTTTGTCCTACTCTTTCCATCAAGTTTTGCCAATGCCTTCCCAAATGATCCTTGGCTGAGGTTATTTTCACTGCACTGAAACTACTAGACCATAAGCAGTAGGTTGAGCAGCTGTAACAGGTGTAATTCATTTGACGTACCCAAACTTTTCTAAACACTGTGCTGGGCCAAGCATTTCTATTGCTTACTTGAGTAAAAACAGAACTGGCAGCCTCAGCTGTAAAATAGCTTACAAGTTACCTAACTATAACAGCAAGTTTCAGCAGAGATCCTCAGAACATTAATATCCACTGTGAGACTGACTGTAATCTATTCTGATGAAGTAAGTAACCTCCTTGACTTCTAGTCAAGGTGATTCATTCAAGATCACAAAGCAACTGCAATTATTATTTTTTATTACTTATGCTGAGTTTGTAAGCATATCCTAGGAAAGATCAGGGCCTTCTGATGCAACAACAGACATGGAAGCGTAGGCAAAATTGAGTAACTTGTTTTGCCCTTGCACTTGTGAACAGCCAAATGTGGTTGCAGCAGCAGAGCAAATTTTGAGGAGACATTACAAAGAGCATGAGGAATTACTATAAAGGGTAAAGGTAACAAAGCATAGTCGGGGGAGTTGGAGAGAACGAGGCTGGGACTAGACAGAATGGTTTTGAGGAGGGCTGCAGGGGTGAGGATGTCGTTTTCCTGCCGTTCAGTCCTTATGGCTGTGGCACCCTCATCATTGCTTTCGGGCCCTCCCCAGCACACACATCTCTATCCCAGGAAGCCATTCCTTCTGCTGGAGCAGCTACTTTCGCCCTACATCACCTTCTGCCTGGCCTCCTGAACCTGAGGCTCCTCCTATATGACAGACTGAGGAGAAGAGGTTTGCACTGCCAAAGAGAAGCAGTGGTGGGGAACTAGGTTGAGGATACTAACTAGGCTGAAGAAAGTGCCTTGTTAATTCACCTTTGGAAGCTGAAACCCTCTCTTCTCTTAAACAAGTTTTTTTTGGCCTTGCAGCCAATGAGCAAGCTACCACCTTTCTCCTGTAACTCATTCAGCTCCATTGCTTTCCACATGTCGAGCTGCAGGTGGCAGAGGATTGCCCCCATTTTCTTGCTGACCTGAGCAGTGATCTTAGCTGGCTGAAGAAGCTCATCCATTAGATATTCCAGCCCAGCAGCCTCATACAGCAGGGTTCAGGCTACTATATGTTGCACACAATTGCTCCTGTAGAGCAGCTGCTATGAGCAGCTCACAGGGAACTGCAACCTGATCCAGAAAGAGCATTCATCACATAGGCCTGCTTTCTGTAGGCAGACATCATGAACCATGCTTAACAGTTACTACTGCACACAAAAAAAAAGGCTTGTGCCAAACAATTGGCAAACTCTGAGAGGAATCAGGGATGACATGCCAACTCCTCTATCAGTGGCATCAGAGCAGACAGCAGCAGTGCTAGGCTATGCAACTAGAAAGTAGGAAAAGGTTATGGAGGCTGTGTGCGGTGTTAGGGCAACTGGTACTTTTCTCCTCCTTTGGGACAAAATAAGCCATCACCTGTTCTGCCTGTTCCTAAACCCTGTCTTAGAAATAGAAATGCTGAATACCGCTCCAGTAGATGAAGCCAGCTGCAACCTCTTCTAGCAGGTGTTATTTTTGTCTAATTTGTCTGACTTACTACCTCTCAGCTCTATCCACTAATCGCTAGCTGACACCACAGCAGCATCTACTTGAGTAAAAAAGAGGAGATTTATGTCCTATAGGCCTTGGGTAAACCAAGGTCTGTGGTTTTGTTTCTTTTCCCATCCCCACCTTCTTTTGAAAAGACTGCTAGTTTTCTGGGGCAGAGACCATCACTTTCTCTATAAGGCTAAGCCCTGTATGGCTCTGATCACAATAATAAAGTCTATAGTAGAAACAGTAAGAACAATAAGAGTTCTATCAACTCAAAATAGAATAAGACAGTTAAATTCTTAGAAATCTATTACTAGCTTGTAACTATAAAAAGTAATGTTAATGTAAGTGATCCTATAATCCCTTTACCATCATTACTATTTCAAATTTACAGCAGAGCCTGAGGCTTGAGAATGGAAAGTGTGCCAAGACATAATAAGATTTGAGCAGTAAGAAAGCCCCAATTTTCCTACTATGAAAAAATAAAGAGAAACAACATACAACAAAAATATCTTCTGCAACCCCAGGAAGAATACCCAGAAATCTTTCAACATAAAGCTTCCCTAAGACTTCATCTGAGAATATGTTAGCACATGTAATTGGACTGGAGCCTGGAATCATTGCATCAGGTTGACTGTACACAGGGTAATAAACCACAGAACAAATAACAGAGCAAAAGGGACTCAAGGCTCTGAATCAGTTGTGAATCAATCATGGAAACAACAGAAAATACAGCTGGAAGGACTTTGTCTAGTCCATCCTCTGCAAGGCATCTAACCTAAACTATTCATAACAGGTATTTATCAAGTATTTGTCAAACCAAAGAATGAGCTTCTGCTACACTCTGCAAGCAATGGGAAGAAATGGAGAAGGGCACAGCATACTGTTGGCTTCTTTAACCTTTCCCCTGACCTGATGGATGCTCCAACTCTGATGCAGGAATGTTTGATTTGGAACAGTAGGCAGGGAAGTAAACCTGCTCTGACAAGACGACAGATAAGTGGTTGGAACTGACATAAACTTCTTGTCTTAGAGAATGAAAAGCGCACCTAGGGCAGCAGCCAGATGAAAATGCAGTCTGAAGCTCCTAAAACACACCAGAAGGGAAATAAAGATGTTGGAAAGCTACAGTCTGGCTAGACTGTGGAGAAAGCATTGAAGAAACAAATCTTGCCCAACAAAACACTCAAGCATATGGATAATGCAGGATATCATTGATTTCAATGGCACAAACTAAATTTTAAGTGTTTTTCTATATGTGCTAAAATGTTGCCCTGCACCAACTCCTATTGACTTGATCCAAAGCCTATTTAAGTTAATCAAGACCACTTCCTCCAACTTTGTAGGAATTTGGATTGTAAGGGAGACAAAACTACCTGAATCTTTATAGCCTCACCCATTTCTACTGCTTCAGGAAAATTAAATGGACTAGTAATGGTTTGGGTTTTTTTTTTTTTGTCCCTCACTCATTAGTCTGTTCTCCATTGACACAAGTTTCAGAAGATACATATTTTTAAGTTAAGAAAGATGAGGGAGTGGGGTTCCTACAGATCCTAAGGAAACCTTCTACCCGATACTAAGGAAATCTTAAGGAAAGCATCTATTTGATTTTAATGGGGTCTATCTCCTCTACTCCAGTGAATGGTATTTTCAGATCTACAAAAAACAGTCATCTAGTAATCTCATCTATCAAAGAATTATATAAAACATTTCAAATATGACTCTCTCTTTAAAATAATAACTACCAAGATGCTGATAAGACATAGGAACAGAAATTATTACATTTTGGTCATATAAACTATTTCTGTTTGCTAACGGCTCTTCCAGTTAACTAAGTGGGGTGATCAGGAAGTGTGAATAGGGAGGAAGTATGAGCCGGCTTTAATGCAGTCATTGCACTGGACCGAAAAACACACCGCTTGTAGCTCACTGTTACTGCTGGTCAAGTTAGCTATATAAAAATCCTCTTTGGCCATGCACTTCATGTCTGCAATGTAGATATACCTGGGCTTTTGATTACAAAGAAGCAATTCCATATAGAACAGTAAGGGAAATCACAGAATGCAATTCTGCAATAGCCCAATTCCTTGCACAGGAAGTCCTCTCATAGACTCATACTCAAACATTTCCATAAATACAAAACTAGGACCATTCTTCACTAATGGAACACATTAACTAATTACACTATTCATATTATTCACTATTAGTATCTACTGCTTCTTCTCAAAAGATCCGACAGCTTGGTTACTGCAATTCCTGATGCTGTGCTGCTCCTTGCCTCACAACCACTGTATTTCTGCATTGTAGCATAAACACAATGTTCCATTTTTAGAAAGAGTTTGCCTGGGAGAAGGTTTGAGCCTAACACAAGCTGAGGGCTCACACTGGCCTGTGACACGAAACTGGAATAGAGAGATCTGTGACATTTCACAGATACCACAGTTTTGTACAGCAGCACAATGTTTTACATGTTCAAATAATGCTGTATGAAAACAAAACTTATAAATTTGGTCCACAAAGATTTAAGACTCTACTGTCTCCTGGTTCAGGAAACACTATAATTTCTATCTCACACGAAGAAAGTGAAACAAAAAATGAGATATTTACATCTAAGCTTTTCTAAAAAAGTAGCCATATTGAAGGAAGAAATGAATTGCAAACCTAAATTTCAGACAAACAAGTTGGAAATATTTCACCTAAGTAACCTGGCCAGTCACAAACATGTTGCGTGGAATAGCTGAGAATAGAATCATAATCTCACGTGTCCAAGTCCTGAGCAGTTGCAATTAAATCTTCTTACCCTGATTTTAATAAGCTTGCACACATGCAGGGAACGGGATTCATGGAATGAAGGCATTCAGAATTTATCGTTTCATATGGAATTTCAAAAACTTTTGGGAATATAAAATGCTTTCATGGTACAGTCTCTTACGTAGAGGTTACAGGAATAATTTCAAACATTCAGTTAACCACACCTGCCTTTTTCTCTTATCCCATCTCCCCCTCACACAGGTAGACAGAAGGTAAATTTACAATTTGCCATGAATTTCAATGTTTGATCTGCCACTGAAACTGCCACATTTTGCCAATTAATTCCATTCAGTACTTTCCTAGAAATAGGGACTAAGTATGGGATTAAGATAAAAATCTTCCAGCTCTCTAGGCTGTTAGTTCATGGGAGTTAGGAAACAGAGATAATTTCAAAATCAAGCAGAAAGGCCAACAGAATACTATGGAAAAAAAAGACTAAATTCTCCTCCTAAATTGCAGTTCCTATTCATGTGTGTTCAGCAAAGAAAACATTTAATATCAATTCTGGGGACTTGATATCACAATGACATTAAAATTTAAGAATTCTTGGAAATAGGTATGGACAACATGGATTTTACACATTTTGGAGTCTCATAATTTCCTTTGGGAATCACTGGCTGGTGCTAAAGCCCTGCATTTTAAAAGCAATTCTTTACCGTGGTAGAAATAAATCCAGAAAATTAGACAAGCCAAATGGAATTTCCAAAATTCTAGTACAATTTATCTGCTTTTACAGACACCAACTATATCTTAAGCTCCTAGATAAAAAGAAGATAAAGCATCACTTCCTTTGTGCTATAAATCAACTCAGCCAAACTGTCCACTGGCTGTTTTTCTAGCATCTTCCTTTTATCTTGGCTAAAAGCTTCTGTTATTTGCTGAAGACAATTAGCTTTATTTGCAAATCCTACAGCTTCAGATAGTGGGACAATCAGTTTCTCTACTACAGCTTAGAAAACCTATTTGCCAAAAGCTTGCAAATATTTGAAGGACGTTACCCACCTGAAGAGAAACACAGAACTACTTGCCACCAAGCTAAAACTGAAGTGAGCTGCCACAGATCTCAAATGCCACATTATAGATGGGTTCCCGGTGGCATGAGAAACCTACTTGCAGACTGTTGGGAAATCATCCCTTAGTGTATCACGGAATAATCATGGTGAATTATTTTCACAGCACTAAGGTCTTGTTGTTGCTCAGTAGCATTTCTTGGCTACTACGATCCCGAAGCAGTGACGCTACTGCTACTACTCTGTGATAACAAGCTTGATTTAGAAATACTGACGTGCCAAGTAGAGCCATCAGCAATACTAAGCTGCATTAGTGTATCCTCCACCTGTGCATGCAACTTGCATGGTCTCCTTCAGGAAAGCCACTTTCTCCTAGCAACCAACAACCACTGAAACATTCATTAACACATATTGGGCTTTGTTTCTTCTCTTTTGCCAAAACAGGATGCTCAACTGTAAGTGCACTGCGTGTTGATCATTACTGTGTCCTAGACCCATACTTTCCTAATAACTGGAATGAAAGCAGAAGATATGTAAGTCAGTCTTGCCCAGCTATTATTAGTAATATTCAAAAGAGTTTGTGCAATGCCTGTGTGGATGCAGAATACCACAGAAACCACTCAGCACTCAATCTTCTCTGTGCCGTAGCTCGTTTCCCTCTTGGCAGGTGAAGATGAGGGAATGGATTTGATTGTAAATCACCTGAAGTAATTCTGCAGCATATACATACCCTGCTAAGGAGGCATAATCAAGTGATACGAAGGCACTGTGATCTAATAATATTATTACTCGCCAATCTTTTTTGATTCAACACATGACAAAAAGCAAATAATTTTATTGCCATTGATGAAAATCTAGAGTGAATAGACTCAGCTGAAATCAAGATGAAATCAGAATGACCTTTTCTAAAGCAATGCCCAGTCCACAAATGCTAAATACTGTTATGACAACAACAGAATTGGCCTCCAGCTTGGCATCCTGATCTGACAGTGGTTACAGCTATGTACTTACATGGAAATGATACGGAGATGACCTACCAAATGGTAACTGACACACTTTTAGCTTAGGAGATTCAGACTGGACATCAGAAAAAAACTTTTTCTTAAAGAGAGTAGCACAGCACTGCATTCAACAGACAAAGCCACAGCCGACCTGGTCTGGTGCTGATGAGAGTCCCACTTTCAGTGGGAGGATGGACTAGATGGCTTATGGTTCTAAGACACAAAATATTTGGAGATGCCTTATTGTGTAACATTATACACACACACATACAGATATCCAATTGGTCGTCTTTCTTTTACTGCTTCAAGACAGTTTATATAAAAGCAGCTTTCCTATATACACGTTTCGGGGAGCTACTGCTCACACAGCATCAAGATATTGGTAAATTTCTGTAATAAATTTTTCCCCATACAACTTAACATAAAGGAAATGTTCTATCTGATCAATCAAAATTTAAAATGGGGTCTAGTATAGAATTTAAAATGGAAAGGCAGAGCATTCTCCTAACACCCCTCCTAACCCCAAAGCCACAGAAGAATCAAGAGCTGCCACACGATAAAAAGTCTCACTGAGTGCCCATATGCTTTGGCAGGTAAATAATTTATTGATGTCAGTAGAAAATGACAAATTGAGAACAAGCTGGAGAGGAAGAGATGTGGAAATATATAAACCATGTAAACTGCTTTATATTTGTTAGCCTTGTACATAATGTGGTAACTATAATGCATATATGTCCTCATTCCAAAAACATTTCAGCATTCCCTTGATCCATATGCTCTGAGCATGTCAGAAACTTTACCTACTGCTCATATAAAATGAAAACACAAGAGAAGTGCTATGTGCTTCCTCAAGTCTTCAAGGAGTGGAACTTTCACCATGTAACTCTAATGTTGTGGCAATGTGATACAGTCAACTAGTTCAGATTTTAAAAAGATGTTTCAAAAAATGAGACTATTCTGTATTTTATACGTTTTTAATCTTTGCATTGGAGGGGGAGGAATTTTCTTCTTTAAAAAAAGGGGGTTGGAGAATTGTTTATTCTTTATCTCTGTCAGCAACCTTTTCACATATAAAATAGTTTTCTAAAATAAAGCTTAAAACTGTCTAATATCTCAAAAAGGATTGGTCCCTCTCCCAATTCCCAGAGTAAGGAATCCGATATGCCACTATATTTCGCACAAATTATAGACACACTTGAGTTTCATTAGTATAGACGTGGTAATGAATCACAGTAATGTAGTTTCATTAATGTAAACATAGAAAATGCAATAATTAGTCAGGTTTTCCTTTGAAAGACTGTTTTGAGATTAGGCGTATCTTTCTCCACAGAAGAAAGGAATTTTTCCAACTCTTTCTAATGTACACTGTATAACAAGAAATGCTGCATACTGCAATAACATCTAACCTACATCTTAACTGCATAGATTACTCCTGTAATACTACCTTATTTATAATTTTAACATTTCCAGGGTAAGATATAGACCTGTTCTTTATCTTTAATGCTATTGCATTATTTGTCAAGAACGTGAAACAAGGCAGAGGACTGAAATCAGCACAGTATGTTTTGCATAAAGCCAACCAAGTTCACAGTAATTTCATGCAAAGGCTACACATTTTAAAACATGCAACTATTACTAATTCCTATTACAACGAACAACTACGTTTGTGCGAAGAGTCCTCTAAGAACAAGATCAACGTCTGTAAAACTTTCATTAGCAATCTCAATTTGAACCACAAATGCCTGTATTGGAAATAAATTTCCAGTTTCTTCATACTTCACCCAGAGGTAAAATATGCTTTAGATTCTGTGGAAAAACTGTCAGAGAATTTTGTTGCTTATTTGTAGGTTATACCTATAGCGTGGAAATAATCTTTATGTTCTAATTTGTACAATACCTAGCACAATGTCAGCTAGTTCACAGCTTGGGCTCTAAAACATTATAGTAATGCAAGAAACAAATACTAAAACATACATCATTACAGAATATTCACTATATCCAGCACCTCACACAGCTAGACATGAGCTAGCTTCAAACTGGAAGCCGTGCAAACATATTAGCATAGCACTGTATTCAGTCTAGCAAGTCCAAGATCTCAACAGGGATTATTAGTTTGAGCACAGCACTGCACTAACCTGCCTGTACAGCTTCCAGTCTGCCGTGGGCTCACATCCCACTGGCTTGGAGCCTGGGAAGGTTGGGTCTGTCTGCAGAAGACTGTGCGGGAACACTCACAGTTATTTAGAGTAACATGAGGAGCCATTCAGATACAGAAGCTCCACTTAAACATTTTTCATTCCACTACCACAAGTCTCCATGTTAGCCAGTCAATCCAGATCCACTTGTAAACTACAGCTGCTTTATTCTGCTTTGGCGTAGCAGACTAGCCAGTATTCCCTAGAAGGCCTGCACCATTTTGGTACACTAAATAGGCCGTTAAAAATTAAAACAAAAGAACTGAACTTTGCACAATTAAGATGCCCAACTAATTCTACATAGCTTCAGATAATTAAAAACACAGAAAAACATAATAGGAGTAGATAATACCTTCTTAAAGTGCTCCATGTATCAGTCTCTCAAAGGGAAAATGTATTCCATGACAAAAGGTTACATAAAAACTAAAATCATCTTTCTGGATACAGATTGATAATGTGAGGGAAAGAAAAAAAGGCAATCATAGATGCCTTTAGTTTCTTAAGACCAAGTATTATGAATTAAAAGTCAGAGCTAATACACACATTAAAAGAAACCAAATTAGAGTTACATATGGAAAGACCGCTACCTTATCCCAACAACATTCATTCTGTCTTGTGACAGTACCATAAGCAGAATGAATGCATTAAAGAAATTACCAGATTTTTTAATCATAAACATTAAGTGCCTCAGACATAACTATGTGCTATTTCATGGTATTACTGAATGCAAAAAAACATGTATAAGAGCAAAACCAGATATGTGCATTTCTTGATTCAACATTCTGAAATACATTCAGTGGTACAGAGGATGAGTGCACTTGCCATTACCGGTTTCATACTCCCCTCCTAGAGATCCAGTGCTGACAATAGGCAAAAACTACAACTATAACTTCTTAGGTTATGGTCACAAACCACAGCCAGTTATTTAAATAAATGAATATATAAATATGTGCATACAACAGTTGGGGGAGGGAGGAAGATTTCACTCTAGTGGAAGGAGCTGGGTAGATAAATCCTGGAGATCTGACATTTTCTACAATACAGGAAACACTAGCATAATCACTATTTCCTTCGATGTTTCTTATCTGTTCCAAGATCACTGGTCATGCGTCAACTCTAAATGCAATACATTAAGCATCTTGTAAATCACAGACCTGTCAGGATGAGATTTTTAACTGCAGAAGTGAGTCAAATTAAGGTATTTCAGTAGCAGTTAAAATGAACAAAGTGCCAATTCTGACCTATTGACTTAAGAGAAGCCCATGTAAATCAAAAACAGCGAGCAGGTAGCAGAGGGGCTCACTGCTTGCTAGAAGCTGTAGGTAGCATTCGTTCCTTCCCTCCCAGTGTATGAGGACTTTCTGAGTCCACCTTTTCACATCAGGCAGAAATTGCAGTAAAATTCAAAGAAGCTCACCTCACCGAAAAAGCACAGCACTTCATTCCAAAAAGAAATGTCTTCAGAGGGCTAATCTGGCATTCAAACGTTGGGCATCATCCACTTTAAACAATCTGTTTTATGTAAGCGTAAAACAAAACCATAGCCTGTTTTCTACATTCCCACAATCTTGGATTACTTAGCTTACTGGCACAAAATTGCAGCTTCCTTCAGCAGTCAGCCCCATGGGTCAGCGTGATTCCTTTGAAATATTATTAGCTATAGTTTCTGAAATTGTAACCGTAACTGTCTTCCACAGAAATGTTTGTGAAGTTCCCTAGAATGAATCCAGGCTATTTTATCTGTCATTGTCCGGGGTTATTTTTTCCTTCATTTATAAAGTTTTTCTTTTTATTTTGACAATGAAGTTAAAGAGACTGCAAATAATTATTATAATGCATGACACTGCAACCAGTACCTGTATTCCCATCATAACTTTCATACACACACACACACACACCCCCAGTACAACATTTTCTAAAAAACTGTACCCCTTTCTGGTGACTGCAGCTAATCTTCAGAAACAGAGCCATAAGGCAGGAATGGACTTACAAATTAGACTTCAGCCTGAGCCAGCTGTTTTTTTCTAGTATTATTCCCTTTGCGACCATCTGTCCCACCTGCTTATATATTTTTCCCCTCACACAGACTCTCCACTACAATGATTTGCCATTCTGGCTGACATACAAGTATCGATGGAAAGGAAACTGGATTAAATCCAACTTTGTGCCACCCAATATTTGGAGCTTTGGTAAGGCACCTGCTTGACTGCTGGTATAATTAAATCTGCCTTAAGCCTGCTTTAGTTTATGCCCAGCTCACCTACGACACAAACACTATCAGAGTTTGTTGCCACTCTGTCTATCTTCCTTCTGGACTGTGTCAATGAGTGGAAGGAAACAGTACAGTGCAGTTACACAAGAGCCTCCTCTCTGTAAAGCAATTTTTGATTTTAAATACACTAGCACACTCTACTGAATGAATCTACTGAGATCTATCTTGTCTATTTATTAAAGGTGAATTCACAAAACAACTCTGCACTCTATACTTGTGAATTCTTGGGGTTTCAAAACTGGTTGCGTGCCTGGTTTTGTCAACATTTTCCAAATCAGACCTTCTGGCTGAAAAGTGATCCTAAATCTTCCTTCTTGGGCAGAATTGCCAGCGAGACACAATGCAAAGAAATGAGGAAGAGAAGAACTGGGAAGGGCTGAGAATGGGGAAAAAGAAATTAAATGGCATGTCGCCACACAGTGAAATTCTGTAGTCGTGGACTCTCAAGAATTCTTTGCTGTTTTCAATGAGACCAGCATCCAAATAAATCTTATCAAGGAGTCCAACACATTTTCTGCAGCATTTATTTTCCGTATCTGGTTAAAGCCTGGCAATTAAAAGGGAAATAACTACTTAAGCGTAATTCAGAAGACTGCACAGCAATGACACTGCCCAAAAAATCAGGAAGAACATGACAGTTACAAAGTGTATCATTATAATTTCATCTCATGAACTGCTGACAATAGTCAGCAATAACAGGAAGGGAACTGCTGAAAAAGCACAACTGAGGTCACCTTTTTCTGGGTACTATTTTTAAACATCTGCAAAATATAGATGAGGCTTTTTAAAGATTGTAGAGCAGGGAAAGAAAGGGGGAGAAAGAATTACAGATGTGTGACAAGGAATAAAGGCAAAAGAAGCATAAAAGAGAGGCAGAAAGAAAAGGGAATGAGGACAGAAGGTAGAATTTAAAGGAGCACATGCTGATGAGCTTTTCATTTCCAACAGAAAATTAAAAGTTGACATCTGTGTCCATACAGTGTTTAAAATGAGCTCTTAGTTACTAGCACTGCATTCAGGAAGGAGGCAGAGGAAAAGAGTGATATCTTAACTGAGCTCAGTTCTAAGCAGAAGATTAAAATAAAAAAAGAGGGATTCAATTTCATGTCAGTTCCTGGCAGCTGCTCAGCATTCCTTATTATCATAGCCCTGTTTGCTTGTTGAGTGCTGATAATGTGCCAGAGCTGTGGTATACTTTGGAGTCCTTCTGAGATCCTTAGCTCTGCAACTTTGAGACCAGATGGAAAAACCTACTTTTGAACACCATTCATAATGCCAAAGTTTAACAAATAATAGAGTGTTACATAGACTTTGTTTGGAAAACACCTTAATGGGGAGAATCAATCTTTATTTCTATTGCTTTTGAAGCAGGTAAGAGTTAAAAATAAAATCACCTATACCATTTTAATTTTTTCTTAATGACAACTAACCTTTTAGCTAGTATCTGAAACTATAATAAATTAAAGTTCTTCTTGTAATATTCTTAATTTCTACATTGAAAATATTTTCAGCAAATGCAACTTACAGAATTATTTACAGAATTATGACGTTCAACCTTGTCAGTAGCTATGAACGTCTGCACAACAATCACTACCATGTTACGGATGCTGTCTGGCACCATCTACTGAAATGCTTCGGACACTTATCTTTTAACAGGCAACATACCTTGAAAGATTCAGTCGTATGCTTTGCTGTTTCTTCCGAACATTCTCCAGCCATGCACTCATTCCGACAGCCCTAGAAGAAATAAAACCAGAAGAAATCAAATTCAATGCACATTGCAGAAAAGTTGATACACATTCAGCTAATTCTTTTTAGGGACAGATTGTATTGAATGATCACTCAGACTTTGTCATCAGTTAATATATTAGCAAGAGCTTCTTGGTAGTTTCTTAGCACAACTTTCCACCTTCTAGGTTTTTAGTTTTAATTCAGTTGCATTATTTTGCGCAACTGTATTTCAGGGCTTTATAGGAGAGACAACGTCTTAGATTAGATTACCGCTCTGAAGTGCGGAAGGGTATGGGCATCATCACAAATCTTTCATTCAAAGCTGAATAAATAAATCGTGTTTTTACACAATTCCATCAGATCCCAGTTTCTCTACTAAAGCATCCACCTAACAGATTTGCTTTTGCCTTTTCTCAGAGAAGCCTGACTAGGCAGAATGGAAGAAAAAGGGAAAGAATTGTTTCTGTTAAATCCTTCATTAAATGAAGACAGTGATAAGGAATGCCCACCTACATAAATACATAATCAGAGTATTTTGAATTATCTACTATGTTGAAGTTAAGGGTTCTGCCACTGACCATGCTAGAAAGGAGTGATAGTTCTCACTATCACTCTATCACTATATCAGTGATATATCTCACTATCTCAGTGATAGTTCTCAGCATCCTTCTGTTCAGCAACAGAGGGAAAACACAAGAGAGGTGCAAGCCATCTACCTAAAAGCAAGATCCCCAGTTTCCACAGCATCAGGCTAGCATCTTTGTGGACCCTCCTGCACTAGCTAGACCTTCCTTGCCAATGGCCAGTAAATGCATATTACACCGAACAGAACGGAGCGAAGGAGACAGATACAGCCCTGACAGCATTTCCTGTTTCCGAAAGAGCTCGAAAGGCGAAGTGGGGGCAGAGGTTTGGGAGAAGGAGGAAGGTGCCAGGAGCAAGACTGTCTGGGGGATGGGCCATGAAGGGGATGACTAGGAGGATGGCTTTAGAGAAGCACAACTGGCAAGATGGAGGGGATGGCAGAAGGGATGGCTAGCTGCTGAGAGGAGGCCAGTGATGGGTGGGCATGAGGAAACAGTCAGGCTGGTCAGAGGGGCTCTCTAAGGGGGTGAAGGGACTCTAAGGGGGTGAAGGGAAGACAGAGGCACTAAGGGAGGTTGTTGCCAGGGCTGACAGGCAAGGGGCTTTCAACCCTACAAGGCAAAAGCCCTAGGAGCCTGCACTGGCTGCTCACCACTTGATGGCTGCCTCTCACCCTGCCACCCCTCAGCCTTGCTGCATCTTGCGTGGGAAGTCCCAGCCCAGGTGGGAAAGCCACAGGTCAAAGGTATAATCCCCTGAAGGAAAGAGGTGCACAGGAAACCCTTCATGGTCAGCCTGTGATATCCCTGCCCCAAGCTCTTAACCAGGGAGCAGCCCTCACCCTACAAGGAGGGCTGCGTGTAGGGTGGATGGCAGTGCCGGGGAGGCACCAGCCACCACAGTCCTGCAGCAGCCACCAAACTGTGGGGCCAGGACTGGGGCCGCATGGCTCACGGGCTGTGAAGCATGACACAAACAAGGCAAATAACGTGATTTTTTTTCCCTTTTTGCAGATCTTGGGGATACGGTAGACGGGGGGAAAAAAAGCACGGTATCTTCAGTGGGCCTTTAAAAGATAGCAGGCTTGCTACCAACAAAAGAAAAAGCAAACTCCCAGCCACAGCAGATCTCACTTCCTCTCCCCTCCTCCCCAACGCCCCAGGGAGGCCATAACATCCCTCCTGCCTTTTCTCACCATCAGCTTTAACTCTTCTGTTCCTCTTTTTTTCTAACCCTCTACAGCGAGACATGCAATCACAGCTACAGGCTCCTTGCTATCAACTAAAGGAGGATCTGCCGAGAGAAATCACAAATCTCTTCACAATGTACCAATATGCTTTACCTTAAAACCTTATCAAAAATATGTTTTTTTACTCCAGAAAGACAAGTCTTTTTGGTAGAGCGTTCAATGGCATTCAGTGTCAGACCCCAGCAGGACTAAAGTGTTTCCCAAACTGAGGGACAGTCTGAACTAAGCACTGTGTAACAGGTCCTTCCTTCCCTGTAATTCTTCAAATACTTCCAAATTCAGTGGTAAAATCCCAGAAGACCTTCATGACACCATCAGTTTATAATAGTTAAGTATTCTGCAGGTGAATTAAGGCAACTGATTTTTCTTTGCACTGCAGTGAATTAGGATGGTTAGCTGGTTACCAGCTAACAGGATGGTAACTGCCAGCTGTGGAGCAAGAATTTCTCAAGCAGCTCCAGCTTCATTGCTAGCTTTTGTCTAATATCTAGTATGCAAAGTTGGATTTTCTAATAATAATCACTGGTGACAGCAAATACTGACAAATACTCAACCATTACGCTTCAGTTTCTTCCCATCTCTGCTTTACGAAGTTGCCCTAAAGCAAGTGTTGGCATCAGCACAGAGAGGACCGAAGCTGGATATAGTTCAATATTCTCTTTCATGATCTTTAAAAAGGTACAAAACTTGTATGTGAATTTCAAGTGTGGACCACCTACAGGAACAGCCCCTAGGGGCTTGATCGTGTTGCCCTTCAGCTCAAGGTTCCCACTGAACTCAGTTAAGTCAACAGCCCATTTTTTGGGCATGTGCCATGGGGCCAATCCTGTTCTCCATGAAGTCATTATGTTTTAGAGATTTAATTCATATTTAAAGCAAGTAGCTAACTGCCTTTGTTAACCGCACTGAGATTAAATTGAGTTAATCCCTCAGCACTAGAAAGACATACCACAATTACTTTCTAATTGATGGAGTCATATTTTAATGGCTCCATGGCTTTTAAATCTGAAACACGTTGTTAAATGCAATAGGGAAAATTACTCCCTGGTTTAGTGCCAACATTGCCAAGGGAGATATGCCAAGCGTGAATTTGCCCTTTGTGTTTAATAGCATGGTAGATTTAAAACTGCATCCATTAAACACTGATGTTATCCTAAAGATACCTTTGAGCCACTGGGTCAATGTGTCCGCAAAAGTCACTCAAGTCTGTATCAAGTTGCTATGCAATTACACAAGCATGACAGTATTTCCTATGTTGTGTTGTAGAGATAACAACATTTTCTTTATGGTACATGTAACTGCTTTTTCGAAATTGGAAATAGGACAGTATTTCACAGTTTTCCTTCAAAAATACTGAAATTGCACATTGATTTATGATTACTGTAAAGCCTGTATGAGAAAAAAGTGTAAAACATTACACTAGATCAAATTTTGTTAAAAAATTGGTTTTATATGTCATTGTATCACCAAGAAACACTACTAAAATAAAGACCTGGTGATGAGTAATTCTGTCTTTACTTTTATAGAAGATCCCAATGCCATAATAATCATTGCAAATCCTTTAGCATTTACAAAAGTAATCACAATATACTCAGTTGGATAATAGTTCTCCCTCACATTAGTACTTACTTCCAATCTAACTCTTACATAAAGAAGAGGTAGGCCTTAGGGAGGTTAGTCTCCTCCCAAAATGTGAAGGACCATTGTGTGTGTAACACTTACCAGCACTTTTGGAAATTTTATCCTTAATAGTATAAGTGCAGTCAGTATAAACCTGCACTTCTGCTAGAGCTTTCCCAAACCTGAACGTTCAACTCCTGCATTTGGTCCTCAGACTGCGTTAGACATATGTATTTTCAACATCTTTTAGCATCAGGATGCTCCAATCAATGCCTCTTGGCTTTCCCTGCTGTCTTTGGCACACCTTCTCTGACTGCTATTCTGTTACAGGCATGAGACCTTGTAGCCAAAGTATTGACTTGCAAGAGCACCCAACCAACTTCAATATTACCATTTTGCCATGCATCTAGTCATAACTATGCTTGTCTTTCAGAGTATCCTCCTGCATCTCACAGCTTCTTCAAAACAGAGAATCTACCTCTTTTATGCAGTCAGATCACTCGTCCTTCAGCTGAAAGGACCTTCTGCTACAAAAATAGGCCCATCTCCTCCCTAAACTCCCTAGACTTCATGAGTCTGCCTTAGTTTTTTCCATGCCCTCACACTTGGTGGCTTTTGAGACCCAGTGGTAGCACCAATGTCTTTGTTCTTGTTTGGGATTATCTGTTCTGTAAACTGCAATTCTGTCAGATCCTTTGTCAAACTGCTGTTCTTAGGTTTTAGCTACCCCATTATCCCATAGGCTTGTCCTCAGTTATGAAATAGGAACTGAAGATTATCAGAAGCTTCATCACTGTAAACTTAAGCTGCAAACTGCACTTCTTTAACCTACGGTGTATGACATTATTTAATAAAAAAAAAAATGGCACCAGTTCTCAAAAAAAAAAAAAAAAAAAATTTGCAGTTAGCTCTATATGCCATGTACTTTGTCACCTTTTTACAATAAAATTAATTCTTTAATCAGTTCTGTGCTCACTTAATTTTCCCTGTTGTTTGATAACTCTTCTCACCGCTGGGGAACAGAAAACTTTCCCTAGTGGAAGGTAGGAGTAAAGAAATAAATTGCAAATAATTTCTACAGAGTTCACACTTTCAGCTAGGAAATCATATTGGCTGCTTTTCAAAACAACTCAAGATCTGCAGTTTCACAAAATCCTTAGTCATCTTTTTGGTTTCACCAGTGCATGCTTATGCAAGCCAGCCCACAGACAGCTCTGATGTCTCCACTCTGAGTGAGAATTTCATCAACAGCACCAGTGCCCTGGTTAGTGTACTACCAGTAACAGGGAACATCTGAAAACCCAGTTTCATGCCCACAAAAGAATTGCAGACTGTGCTTTGTTGGCAGGCATTGGCTAGTTGCGGAGGACGAGAACCTAAAGAAGCAAATAAACCCCAGACACACAGCTATGGCTGCATATAGTTCCTTCTACCGAGGCAACCCCATCTCCTGCTATGCAGAGAAACTTCAAACCAAGACTATCTTGTAGCAGTCATCAGGCCCCAGCAAAGATGGAGTGGGAGTTTCCTCTCAGTCCGAAGTCATGTGAAAAATAGTTTTCAACGAAGAAAGTCCTTTCTGAGACATTTCTCCAAGCTAAAACAGTGTCTTACTGCTTTTTCCTGTGCTTGCTTCTGGCTACTAAGTGTCTAAGAAATATTTTATGCTCTAATTTACACTGGAAGGATAATGAAATTAGAATACTTATCAGATTCCAGGAATCTAGCAGATCAATAAATTCAATACATGACTATGGTACTGCCTGCAGGCGAGCCAAATCAAGTGTGTGATGGCAGGTAGTTCGGCATGCAAAACCACACAAATCAGAGTTGCCTTTCTGTTCCAGGTATAAAATAGAGTCCAACATGCACAAATGCCACATATTCTGTGTATTGCTACAGTCGTATAAAACACTTCCATGATTTCAAAACAGTTTTCATCTGCCCCTAGGAAATGTCAATACAATTTGGCAGCCACACCACATAAAAGATGAATTTGCAGAAAAAAACAGTAATGATGTTCATAGCTTTAAAAAAAAAAATCCACCTGCTGTCAGACTGAGAGAGAAATTCTAATATAGCTGTAGGGCCAAGTCATATAATACTATTTTTAACATCAACTAAAAAGGTATTTACTTAACAACATTTATGAAAGACTTCCAGAGCTTAGGAAGCTCACTTATGGAATCTAACAGCCAGGCACGTTTACCTCAGCTGTCATGGGAACAGTTGCATGATACAAAAATAGTTTAATACTGTCTTTATATTGTATGTATGTGAACATGAACACAGACATATGTATGTGTTATCATGCAAGTGTCACCAAGTACATTCATTGGGCTGGGTCATTTACATGATAGCATGGCACACCTTATCCACATAAATTCTTTTAAATCTACTCTTTTAAAAATCAAGACAGAAGGAGCAAGAAGACTAATTCTTAAATTGTATTTCTAACCACTTATCAAGCCAAACAGAGATCTCTGAGGTATCTTTGTTCGTTAGGTTGGAGCACTCTCCATGTATTGGCTTGCCAGTCTTCAATGATGAACTCAAAGAACATGTACAGCGCTAATCCCAGAGCAGCTCCAATGATACACCTCAATGTATGCACAGATCAGCACTTGGGGGGGGGGGGGGGGACCCCACAACAC
>NW_008825614.1:4967280-4979399 GCF_000699105.1 Pygoscelis adeliae
ACACCAAAGGAAAAAAAAAAGGACAATTTGGCACACGCACTTTCAGTGCTTAGCTTTTTACTTAGTTTGCCAAGAATTCTCATTTCTGCACTTCCAATACATTTCTTTAAGACTACTCTTACCTAACATATATCTGCCCTGATGCCTTGTCTGCTGGGCATTATCACCTTACTGTGGCTGCTTGTTCAACCTTGAGCTGGCGCTAATGTTGGTTAAACAGCAAGGCAGTGTAATAACAGTATACAACAAAGAAAAATACAAGGCAACTAGCATAACAGAAAAAGAAAGCTTCCACATTATTTAATTATAAATTTGCATCAGAGTGAAAGCATCAGGGCTTAGAACATTCAAGAGTTTCTTTATCTAAGAAAGCTGCATTGCATAAAGTAAGGTAGAATTAAATAGATTATCATTAAATTAGTCCAAAAGACTGTGCAGGCACTTATCTTCTGGCTTGAGCAGTTTATTTAGTCTATTTTAAATCAATTTAAGTACTTTGAATAAAACTGAAATATGCTTCTCTTAAAACAAGTATCGCTGGTTTTATTATGTTTAAATAAAAGACAATTCAGATTATATGAGCACAACTTATTGGTTAGAAAAACCTTAAAACAGAGAACATAAAGAAATGGAAATATTCAGCTAGTGCATCCAAGATTCATATTTAGTAACATTTATAACTATATCACAACTCTAAAAGCAGACCAAGTTGGTTTCACGAGATTAAATAAATGCAGGACAACGTTGCCAAAGTCAAGTCATTGCAGTCAGCACTCAGGTGAGAAACCTCTCTAGGAAATAACGCCAATTTTTTTACTCAGTGCTTGAATTAATATTTGAATGAGTGCAGTAACACCTAACCTGTTGTACAAGAAAGCTTGCATCAGTTCACCTGAAAGGTAGCAAGGCGAGGCAAGGCGAAGGATAACTACTTCTGAAATCCAAAAAGAACGTGTGCTTGACAAACTGGATTATCAAGGCTAAAGGGAAGAAAAGACTTCGCCAAAAATAGAAAATAGATTAATTTGTTGTAACTAACTCCAAGGAGAATCTGACCAGGAATCTATTCAGCTTCATGCTGAAATTATTTTGCCAGATATTTCAGAAAATTTACAACATGAGCTGTGAATTACACTCATAAAACATGGCGTCTAAAGTGTGATCCTTCCCAACTGAAAAATATTGAAGACCTACCACCTGCCCCATCCCATACAGGACATAAAGCAGTTGTACATCTCTGCATGGTGTCCCTTTATTCAATAGTTAGTTCTGTCTTCATACATTTCCTGCACAACCATACAATCCTCCTTCCTATTTTCTTTACAGAAATAGGCAAGTACTCCAAAGAAATCCTCTTTGCGAATGACCTGCAAATGCAACGTGCTTTAACCTTGATTTCTAAGCCCGCTGCTCATACTGTTCTTGTTTGTTTTCCCCCTTGTTGCTCTGTCACTCCCCAGTGCCGTTTCCTCTGCCTTTACCCTCTTGCTCAGTTCACTGACTCTTCCCTTCTGATTGAGGAAAACAGCCTCGTACTATTGTGGGAATAAGCAGATGACCTAATGGAGCTCTTCCATCTCTAACTCCTATGAACAGTGCCTTTAAGTGCCTCTTTTGTTGGTTTGTTTGTCCGCTCTAGCATTAATTAGGTTTTTAACAAGTGCATTGTTTGCTGGAATGGCATAAAGAAAAACATGTTAAAGCAACCAGCTGGACCTGGTTGACCTATAAATTCATCCGCCTGTTTTCTAACCAGATAGTGTCTCATGGCTATGTGATATGGTTATTGCTCAAACAAAATAAATGAAAATCTGAAAGTCACCATGGTTTTATTGTGTTTAGGCCCAGTTCTCATTGATATGAGATCTTTTACATCAAACTGGCAACAAGAAAGGCTACAAATGCTATTACATACTTTCCCCTACCACTGTAAAAGGGCTTTGCTGTTAACCACAGGGAAGCTTGTGTTCATTATGTTTTCTCTAACATTTCTCTTTGCTCATGTATTCTATAATGCCGGGTACTAAATTAGCATTTTAAGATTTTGTAGTAAAGTTAACCAGAGCTATGGGACGCATTTTTAACTGCACCGTTATACCAGCATAGATGAGCCTAAGCACAATAAAAACTATTCTGCTGATTTTTCTCAGGGATTCAGTTACACTGGCTATATTTTTTATTCTGAGACAGCTGTACAGGTGAAGTACAGATCTGATTTAAAGATGCATAAAATATAGCTTACAATTTATTTGTGAAATTGCCTAATGGTGGAAACTACACACAAATACTGCAACTGATAACCAAGGCAAGTGGCTTGATGCAATTACCAAATGATAATGTGAATAACATGAATGCATACACAGCAGAAACAAATAAAATCATTGTCTGAAGAGTTACTGAAGGTTTAGAACTGGAAACAGACAATTTAGTGCAGGAGACCAAAGCTTCTGCAGTTTGCAAATAAAGCATTGTAGACTCCTGGGGGGGGGGAAACAACAAAAAACAAACCACAGCAGAGACAGTGATGGATTCCAAAATGAGAACTGACATGCTCAAAGAAAAGAGCTAGCAGACAAAAACCTGTATTTAAGGACATACTCCTGTTTGCAAGCTCCCTCATAACTATAGTGGAACCAGAAGAAACACAGGATCAGGCCTGAATCACTGGCCTGTATAAGGGGTCATTTGTAGCTATTCTCAGAGTGCTTAGACCGTGTCCCATTTAAGTCTATTTTGCACTGGAATAAAGGTTTACATAAGACACTGAGCAGTGATGAATCACACACTGAAAACAAGAAAAAGGGTGGGGGGGCGAAGCTTTTGGAGGAGAAAGGAGTTACTTTTTTCACCACAAGTCCTGTATACAGTCCTACTAGAGATAATAAAACAGTAACTTACACAGCTGGCTCTCTAATACCCTTAAGTACAGTAAAACATTATGCAACTGTGCATGTGGTTGCTGGTCTGTAAAGGGCAGACATATGCTGGCTTGATATCTCATCTAGCCCTGATAACTTTGCATGGCCTATTTAATTCATCACTGAGTATCAAATGCCACTGGTGCAAAAGCATAAGAAGCATGACTTTCTGTACTGCGTTAGGCTGTCAGTGCAGTTATTGCCTGTTCCCTGCTTCCCAAGCGGTTTTTTTAGCTGTTAAGTGTGTAACAGATGAAGCTGATAAAGCATGGCAGCAGCTATCTAACCTGGGGATCTGAATAGGCTCAATACTGCAGGTACACTCTGCTTGAAGAGTACCCCTTATAAATGTGCTTCTCTACTATGTTGGCCTTTTCAAATGGCTAGGCATAGTCCCTGTTTTTTGCTTGCAGGTAGAACTGTGTACACCTAGATATGTGTTCTGCCCGGACATTTGGCCACAGTGCTGCAGAAGGACCCAGGCTTGAGCTTTCAAGTCTTACAGTGGATTGAGTGACCTAGTAGGTCTCTTTAAACGGGTGATGCAAGCCAGGGTGAAAAAAACAAAAAACCAAAAAAACCCAAAACAAAACAGAAAGACAGCAAGCTTTGTCTAGAGGTGTTGCAAATACTGTGCTTTCTCTTGAATTCTGATGGTGGGCTGGCCTGTATGACGCTTGCAGTTATTTTACTGTTTTTTCCAGGTAAAGAACTGAGACCTTCATTATTTAAAAGCTTTAAACAAATCTTCTCACTGTAAAACCTGGAAGCCTTAAAAATTAATACTGTCTCTACAGTCACAACACCTAAGTGAAGGAAGGCAGAAATATCTTTCTCTTTGACAGACAGGAAATTTAGGCATAGATTGTCCCATCAGCATACCTCACACTGGTCGGCAGTTGCTTCAGAGAATTCACTGGGAGGTGGACAGGTGTCAGAATAGGGCATTCACAGCTCCCCAGGAACTAATTCTATAGCTCCTCTTCCTTATAGAGACATACCCACCAGATCCATTACAGTTCTTCTCAAGGAAGAAGAACAAGTGTAAATGATTGATGTGGTCTTGGCTGTGCACTCTATTCACAGCTAAGCCCTATGCAAGCTTCTTGCGTAACAGCACACAGGTGACGGCTGCAGAAGACCTGCCTATACTAGCTCCAGTGGGTTTTAAGCCTGGCATAATTGGTTTGAAGTAATGGGAGATCTCTCCCTGGCTTTTACCAAAGCCTGGGTTATATCCTTGAGACGTGTCTTTTGCTGTGTGTTCAAACACTGCCTTAATTTGATTTAACTGGACACAATTCAACAAAGTAGAAAGCAAGTTGAAGCTTTCCTCTTGATGTAAAGGGCACTAGGAACAGAGCTAACCCGCAGGAAAAATCCTTGGAACCTGTTTGAAGACAGCACCTACAATGATGTTTGTGTTCTTGTTCAAATTAACAACAAACTACAGAGAGGGAACATATTTGCATGATAGACATCCAGCTCAGAATATGCTAGGAACTTCTCTTGCTTTACAGTCTTTATGAGTTTCAGTGGGTGCAGTGAAAGGTAGTAAGCATAATCCACCACACCAAGCAAATGTAAATAATCCCATGGAAGCTTACTAACAAGCCAAGAAAAGCAGAGCACAACTACAGTGTCACTGTACAGTGTCACACATTACTGCCTTGAATGTGGAAAAACACCAAGATAACAGCCACAAGAAGCTGCTTTTCTTGATGATGACTGCTCAAAAGAGGTAAAATACTTTAAACTAGTGACAAAGCCAGATACTCCACCTACTTAGTAAATATTCAGCTGTATAACAACTCTAAGACAGGGAAAAATCACACAAGTCCAAAATTTTGGAGTTGCATTAAAGTTACCCTATGTGTCCTCTCTAAACAACCTGTGAGCAAGCCCTTCATCTGAAATCCCCTATCATTTGTTGACAGTGCCCAGAGCAAACTGGATTCTGCCCAGGGAATTTGAGAGCAAAATAGCACTCAGCACATTAAAAGTGGCCTTGAAAAAGTATGGTCACGGATGAGGTATTTGTAGAGGTGTCAGCATTAAGCACGCATTAAGCACGCAAAGCAAACAGAGGCCCTTTGCCAAAATTATAGTATGGTAAAAGGTCGTCACAAATCAAGAGTGACACAGTCTCTATTAGAAAAATGATAAGTTTGAAATACTAAGAAATGGCACTAGTAATGAAGATAACAAAGAGGCCTATGACAAGTAATGTAGGCTTGTCCTCTTACAGCTCAACATCTGTATCAATGACCAACCAGCCCTGTTCAGCTCAATAAATCTAAATTGACAAATGACTTATTTGTAACACCCCCGTGAACCAAGGGTTTTGCTCAGCTTCAACCCACATGAATATCAATCCTCTTGACTAGAATGTCTCTGTCATTTCTGAATTTATGAAGCTAATCTTAAGCATCTTAAAACAGTTTAGAATTGGATCTGATGAACTGTCCACTGTTGAAATCCAGTTCACCTGGAAATGGCAGGACAGAACATTAATTTTATATGTATGTCGCAATAAATATTTTGCCCAACTGACATGATGAAAACATTGCTGGCTACAGCAAAACCACTTAAAAGAAGATCCAAAACGAAACAATTGTAAGTGCAGCATTTTCAGCTCAATGGAGAACCAGAAAGGAATGCTGATGTTACTGAACTTCTATCTCCAGGTGTCAAGAAGAGAATCAACCTCTAAATGCCAAAAATCATCTCTGAAAAGGTGTTGAAAGGCAAAGGACAATATTAAAAAATGAAACTATTCTAATGGCACAGACACTTGTCAATATGAAAAAAGCATAGACTACAGAACTTGACTTTGCATTCTGTAAAGCACTGTGTTATACTGGGCCGTGGACTGGGCCACAGCACAGGATCAGATTTAGAAAAAAGCACAGCTGTGTTAGAAGGATATAGAGAGAACAAAAACTGAACTGAACCAAATACAGTCAAACAACCCAATGGACTTGCTTTATGGTTACAGAAACAAAACACTTCCCAGCATGGGAAACGCTTTCATTTGTCTCGCAAACTGCACTTCTGTTTCTAAAGACAGTTAATCCAGTTTAAGGCAGAGTCTGCAATTTAGTTCACATGCACATATAAATAGGTTACAGCGTATCTAACCACCGTACTTGCTTAAAAAACAAATGATGTACTCATGATGGATAACTGCCTCAAATACATATACGAGCATGTGAATACAGTATGAGTTTTTTTTCTTGCATGCATGCATGTATACATGCAGCTGTACAGCTGTGGCAAAAATTGTGGCTGCGTAGCCACTGTGTGCTATAATACCCTATGCTACAACTACTACTTCATGTTGTGTAAGGAATAAACTTGGCTCACATTACACTTTTATACCACTACACAACTATTCATTTTTTACAGCTTTCACCCCCTATACTTCAGGCAATACTTTCTAGCAATTAGGAGGAGTTTTTTTGAGTTTTAAGTAGACACTGCCACAGTATGGGGCAGGATTCAGGACTTACGGGTTTGACTCTTCACACTAGCACTGACTGTGACCTTCATAATTCGATGATCTTAATAAATCTTCATGTTCTGTTCTCAAAAATTATTATGGTACTTCTGAATGTTGTAAAACTATAGATCCTATCAAAAAAATTACCTATAAAAAAGCATTTTTATTCATCCAGGATCAAAGACTTAACCTCTCCACCTGTTTCCTCAAACTTTAAAATCAGGGAAATAAAACCTGCATCATGCATCTGGTAAGAAACTTACTTAACAACTAGCCTGCTAAATACGTTGAGGATACTGCAAGTATTAAAATTTGCTATAAAGTTTTCTTCCCCATATTGTTTTGATTAAGAATTTTCTTTATTTTACTGGAGGGTGAGAAACTCCGTGCATCAACAGAAATTATACTATTACTGCTGATTTTAAGTGGACTTTATGTGTTTTTTAATGAATTGCATGATGATATGCAGTTGTATAAAAGCTTGTGAATTAATAATTCTGTTGTAAGAGTAGAATATGCAATTTTGTATGGTATATTTATATATTATATTTAAGATACAGTAATTTAAAGTTCACATTCCAGAAAATCAAAAGGTCTCCTTTTTTTCAGTGCTTCATATAGTTTTGCCAGTGTTTTATTTTCCACATATCAAAGGAAAAATTACACAATTTAGAACATTTAGCATCAAATATTACAGAAGTGAAAACTCCTAGACAGAACCTTTTCAAAAGTTGTAAGAATTCTGACAGTGCATTGAACTTTACTTGCAGTCAGTTGCATCAAAAAGAAGTAAAAAGATGACCTCGTGAATTCATTTCAAAACCAACAAGAAGCTGTTATTTTTTAAAAAGCCAGCGGTATTATAAAAACACCAACCTTAAGAAAAAGATGTTCGAATCCCTGAGATATCCCCTTAACTTTCCCTTGACATTAGTAACTTCCCTAGGAGTTTTGACATACCTCTTCCCTTCCCATGGCCAGTGCCTACTGATACAATGATCCTTGTTTAAAGAATTATTCTTAAAATACATGGTAAGAAAAAAAAAAAGTCTAGCAAAACCAGGATGTATTCTGATTATGAGAAAAAGTACTAGCTTGGCTCTCCGATGCAGATGGGGAAAGAAAGTACAGTACTTAGAGGGAAGGTATTAAGAGTGTAGGAATGAGGTACAGTCCTCTTTCCTGGCCCAGCGGTAGGCACACTGATGGAGTATTGATAAACCTCACCACGGATCCTAATGAGGTAATTAAAGCAACAAGGCTCCCGGGGGGGGAACCCACCCAAAAAACAAAACCACCCCAAAAGCCCCAACAAACAAACTCCAAAGGGTCCAAAGAAAGTAACATTTTTGTGAAGAGACTTGCACCAACATTACTGTTCAACCTCTTCTGTTAAGCACTTGGAGTTCCTCAAGACAATAGAGAGGAACCAAATATTACTACTACACCGACATGCTAAAGAAATTACCTTCTGCAAAGAAATCTGCCTATACTGGTGACTTTAAAGACCAACTTTGCACAGAGTTCTTTGTACTGTTAAAAGCCTAGCAAGCAGAGCTCTGGACAAACATGTACTGACCCACACTACTGTGTCAAAGACTAAGACTGGATTAAAAAAAAAATCTTAGTTCACAAGCTTTTTTCCAGGACCATAGGAAAATCCAGGCTATAAGGGGCCTCAGGAGGTCTCTAGTACAACCTTCCGCTCAAAGCAGGGTCAGCTCTGAGCTCAGACCAGGTTTCTCAAGGCTTTATCCAGTTGGGTCTTCAGAGCTCCCAAGGATGGAGACTGCACAGCCTCTCTTGGCAACCTGTTCCACTGCCTGACTGTCTTTGCAGGGCAAATTTTTTCCTTATATCCAGTCCGAACTTCTTTCATCTCTGTTTATACTATTGTCTCTTATCCTCCTACCATACATCACTGCTGAGCCTGGCCCCATCTCCTTGATTTTCCTCTAGATTTTGGAAGGCTGCTATTACGTCACCCTAAAGCCTCCTCTTCTCCAGACTGAACAAACCCAGTTCCCACAGCCTCGCAGTGTCGAAGTTTAAAAAAGTTCACTCTCAGTAAGGGTAATGCAAATTCAAGCGTTTATTACAGAAGTGATGACCCCTAAGACAACAGTCTAAATAAAATTAAACAAGTGGACATGACTCATGTGGCACTGATCTCTCTGAACGTTAGTGGAAATTAATACAATCAGAACTTTGTGAAATTAAACCCTATTCATATACCAGGAAAAACAATATATTTTCTGTGCTTACTAAGAGTGTTTTTATCAAATATTGTGTGAAATGCTCTAATAGGCAAACTGAATTAGCAATAGCTGTGTACCTACTGAGAAGTCATATGCTGCACTTCATTAATGCACCAAGTATACTCTAAAATAAAACTTGGAACAAACTGCAGACCTCAAGGGAAGAAAGTAAATGAGTAACTCTGTTGTAAGGGTATTATGACATTAGTTTGTAAAAACAGTAATAAACTACAGGCCAAGATGCACAAAAGACAGATGGGTAAAACTTCTTGATCATTTTAAAGATAGTTTCAATTATTTAGTTCATGTTAACTCTTTTGGATCATTTGATGTACATGCCAAAGGGCAGCATTAGGCCTTTCCATAAGCATAACGGTGGATTTTCATCTGCAACAGCATATGGTAATATTTGCTAAACTGCCCTTCTACAACAGGTGCCCTATTTTATGAGGTAATATTACCTGTCCCTTTAATGTGTAAAGTCATAAAGTAATGAAATTGTTTCCAAGGTAAATGGGACCACCCATTCACTTCATCCTATGTAAGAATTGGAGGTATCAAGCTGCAAGCATGTAAGTGGCTATGAAAAACAAATTAGGGTCATGTACTACTTTGGTTTATGCCCAAGTATCATGAAAATTCAGACATTCAAGATGAAGGTTGTACATTTAATCTCTACATTACAGCCATCATGGCAGTTGGATAGCCACAATTTATTATCAAAAGCTACAATCAGTATTCAGTGGCTTGAGCTCATAGAAGTCTCTGATGAGCTTATCTAGCACTGTGGAGTACATAATATGTCACTGTAGTGACATGAAGATGCCAGTCCTCACGTGCGTGGCCTAAGAAGGCTAATTGTGCAAGTTTTCAAAAAAGAATTTGCCCCTTAGCTCCTTCATTCTAACACCGAAGGTCCTGCCTTCAAACCTACTAATAATCTGCAGTTCGCTATACGTTCAGCTATGATTATTCATTTAAGGAAATGGCGTAACATAAGGAAGTAATGAAAATAATGTCTGTTCTGATTCTTTAGCATGCCCACACCAAATAAATTGTTTTAAAATGGCTGAACAAGTTCAGAGTAACTGAGTGTTTACACAATTATTGAGCGGATTTACCTCCTTTCCTAACATTGCCCTCCCAGGGATAAATCCATCACTAGTGAATTCCATTTGAATTATTTTCATCTATCAAATTAAATCAAGGATATGGCCTACGGACTGATTTAGCAAGATATCAACTCTGTTAAAGCTACCTAATGATTTTGCAATCTTCTTTTTTACCTATGACTTTGCAGCAGATTTCAATACTCAATTTCCACGGGAAAAATCAGAATATCCACTGGATCACACAAATGCTAGGAGTGCTAGGCCTGTCAGTAACAATCAGTGCAATAGGTGGACAAAGCAGGACTGCAGAAACCAGAGGCATAATTCATTTCTTATACATAGCATTCCTTTAAACAGGCCAGAAAGAGAGGGTTGAGGTTGGGCTGGAAATGGTTCAAGGAGAAAGGAAGGTTTGTGACTAAAAGCAGGAAATGATGAAGGGGGAGATGAAGGGATAAGGAGCTGTAATCATGCTGTTGCTTACTGACACCTTGATAAATTTATTGGGTTTTGCATAAGTATCGTGATAGTCAAATGGTAATTTTCTGCACCTGTGGTACGTGGTCTACAAATACACAGTGACAGCCACAACCCTGAAGAGCTTACAGTCTGAACAGCTGAGGCAAATAAAGGGTAAAGGGCTCAGACAGAACTGACTTGCCCAAGGCTACACCACTTGCAAGTGACAAGAGTGTACTTTTACTGCTGCAGCTATTGCTTCATGCTGTCTTTTCTACAGTAAAAATACAAAGCAAAGTTAGGTTCTGTGCAGGTGAGAAGAACCCAATGAGATGCCAGCGCTGCTTTGAGCAAACAGGCAGGTAGGTCCATGGCTTGCCTGCTACTTCTTTTTTGCACAGGTATGCCACAGCAGTACTGCCAGGTGCTGGATAACACCCTGGAGACGGGGGTCATGCCCTTTCCTAGACACACAGCAGGTACATCGAAAGTGATATAAAACATGACAGTCTGTCTCACTCCTTGACATGCTTGCATTCTGTCCCTAAGCATTCTGTCTGGGGGCAGCTGCTTTGGGTATTTTCCCTGAGCAGTTTCAGATCAGTTTTCTGCCATGGCTGGTCTGCCACTCTCCAGTTGCAGAAAGTGCAAATGGGACTGATCAGCGCCTCCTGAGGCTCCTCCAGAGCACTCACCCATTCTAGCCCTGCCATCACCAGTAGCACCCGCACCACTGCCAGACCCACCCAGGAGAGAGCAATGTTGATGAGACCTCGGACGGGATGAGAGTAACACTTGTCATCATCAGCAGAGAGGAGCTGGGGAGACACCTGCCAGTCACGCACCTGTTGCGCCCATATTCCATCTGTTATAGTTAACCGAGGAGAGCAGAAAACTCGGTCTTGTTTTTCCTCAGCTGTTAACTTTGGCATCAGGCTGCAGCTGTGAAGTTCACAGTCAGCCCAGCACAGACCTTCTTCAAAACCCAAGAATTATTCTTAGTGCAGCTGTTCCACAGGGTATAAAGTTGCTGTGATGTTCCCTCAATCTAATTGAAAAGCACCCGCGCTATCTCCATACCCTTTGTCTTGACAAGGAAGACTTCTTTTTAATCCCCAGATCAGCCTCACTAAGCAGAAGAACATAAACATGACATTTATAAAAGGATAGTTCCCACAGATGCTCACGTCTCACGTTACTGTTCGCTACCGACAACTCCTCTTCCATTACTTAAAGTTATTTCTGAAATTACTCGAAACCTCTAAATACACGTTACTGGGTTTTACCCATAGTCTGTTTTAGTACAATGGCAGACATAAGACCTATAATAAACTCCCATTAAAAGATGGCATAAAAAGACATGATGCCTGCCAGCAGACCGTACCCTTTGCATTTTTTTTTCTTTTTAATCGTTAAGAGTCCCATGTTACAAATAAACAGTAAGAAATCCCCCCCGCCCGAAGAAATTACACACCTTCCCTTCCCCCCCTTCTCCCTCCCGACTCATTATTTCTTTTCCACACACGTTCTCTGCAATGAAAGAACACGGAAAGAGGTAGAATCACGCATCCTGCTTCTGAATCTCAAACAATAAAGCTCTTGGGGACGAAGATCTCCTTCGCAAAGCATAAATAACAAATAAGAGCATTAAAATCTGCGAATGCAAATCAGTAAACTACCGCTTTCCCTGCTTGCCAAGGAAAAGTCCCTCTGCTACCCCGCATGCCCCGAAGGATGGACGAGGGGATTTTGGCAGGAAACCCGCCCCGCTTACCTTGATCATGCTGGCAAACGGGGGGTATTTCCCTGCCGCGGCGGAGGGGGCTCTCGGCGGGCCGTCGCTCGTTCCGGGCAGCGCTCGCGCTGGAGC
>NW_008825614.1:4979771-4984173 GCF_000699105.1 Pygoscelis adeliae
CGTCCCTAAAATGGCCCCGCATCATGCGCCGCGCCTAACAAGCAGTGCTAATTAAATGCTTTTACTGTAATTTATGCTGAGGATAACACGTTCTTCTTACCCCTCTCCCTTAACAAGCATTAAGAAACTCATCATTTTCAGTCTCTGAGTCATTTCCTCCTTCTTGCGTCCAAGTTGTCTGACACACCAAACACCTCTCAGTTTATCCCTCCCATCACTAGCAGGCCCTTCAGCGCTCTCGCTGCGAGGCAGGCTTTCCCCAGGCCTTCCGCCTTCTACCCCTACGCGCGCAACTTGTGCTAGGTCCTCCAGCTCTAGACACGCGCACAGGAGGGGCCCACGCAACCCATTTTATTTGGAGCTAGCTGGGATTACCAGATGTTTCACGGTGGGGCTCTGGGTCCTCCCCCTGCTAACCGGTGCCTAGCCCATGCTGAAGTCCATGTAGCGACACCTTCGCAGAGCTTCATACCTCAGCTGGCCGCCTTACAGCCAGCTGGCCTGTACGGCTCTGCCTCTGATTGCTGTGCGTAGGCACCCGGCAGGCAGGTGACTGGCAGGCAGACCAGCACCTCAAGACAAGAGAATAAACATCTGAGGAACGGTCTACTCTGTTACTTCTACCGGTGCCGCTGCCAGTGAAACTGTACAGTAGTAGTACAACAAAACCGCGGATTTTTAAGAGAAAATCCCAGTGTAACCACAGTGTAATGTTCACAATGTGCTTACTTTCATCTTTACTGATTTTACGGTTAAGTCTTTTCTTCCCTTACTGCTGTTCTTGTAAAAATTTTCCCCTTCTGATCTGCTTGAGAGTCGTCGTAGAAAGCTGTTTCATCTCAATGCTACTGTCAAAAGTGTCAGGTTCTGCTTTGCATGACGTACATGAATTATTCTCTCTTGTATAGTGCCAGAGATTGGTTACATAAACATAAGCAGAGGTCTGTTCCTGCTACTCTTCAGCCAGGTAAGAAAGTGCTATTTAGTGGAATTACAAAAATTTGGATTCCAAAGAAACACGGGTAAACAACGCTATCCAAAATGAAAGTTCACGTGAACAGTGATGGCTACTTACTAGTGGCTATTTAGGAGAGAAGAAAGATGGAGCAAAAAGCAGGAGGCAGAGAAGGCAGGGAAGAAGCCTCAGACAGATACAATTCATCAGCAGTGAACTACTACTTGGCGCTCATGAGAGCAATTCAATCCATTCACGATGAATTATCTTCAGATTACAACCACAACGTAGGAACAACCATGCTGGGTCAGGCCAAAGGTCCATCTAATTCAACACCCTGACTGACAGTCGACAATGCCGATGCCTACAGAACAGTTACAAGAACAGAATAAGCACGTAGGAGCACTTCCCTGATACGCTTTGTGCCTCAAGGGGTTCATACCACAGCAATTTCCTGAAAGATGGATTCTTTAGGCTTAACGGTTCTTTGCGGATTTTTGTTCTATTAATTTAATTGTTCCTTGAACCCAGGTAAAATCTGGCATCTGTAAGATCTTGTGCTGAGTTCCACAATTTAGCTCTGTTCTGTGGAAAAATACATAATTTTGTTTTATTTTGAACTTGCCACTTGAAAATTTCACATCATGCTCCCTTCTTCTGATACTGTGAGACTGTAAACACAAAGATCAAAATATTCATCCCCTCTATGTCATTTGTGATTTTACAGACTCCTGTTGAATCCTCTGTCAGCCATCTCCTTTTTCCAGATGAAGAGTCCTAATCTTTTTAGTCTCAATATAAAAACAGTTCCATACCCGTGATCATCCTTGATTTAGGATGGGGACATGAACTACACAAAACTCTCAAAATGCAGGTCGCCATATTTACTTTTAATTTGCTTTTTTTCCTCTGTTTCTTTTCCTAACAATGCCTGGTGTTCTGTTTCCTAATTTGACTGTTCCTGAGCACTAAACTGAACTGATATTTTTACAAGATGTATTTTCAAGATTTCTCTCCTGAAAGGTAATGGGTCATTCATAACCCATCACTGTTTACATAAATTTAGGTTTGGGTTTTTTTGCCATGTGCATCATTTAATACTTGCAGACATATGTTATTTTGACAACTGTGTACTCAATTTCATAAGGTCCTTCTGCAACTCTTTGCAGATAGCTCTAGTTTGGCTGAATTGTTTAACACCGTTACGCTGAAGGTTTTAATCTCATCAGCAAACATTGTCCTTTCTCTGCCTCCATTTCCCTACCGTTTTCTCAATTGCACAAACTCTCTCTCTCGTTTCTTATCTTTTCACCAGTTAATGAAAGCAACCATAAAAGCACCTTCCCTATGGGAGCTTATTTTCTGCAAGCCTTTGGTAAGGGACCTTGTCAGGTCCTTTGGAAATCCAAGTCGACCATATCACTTGGACCTCTACTGTCTGCACGTTCACTGAATCCTTCAAAGAAGTTTCTAGATAGGCAGGTCAGGATTTCCTTTCAGAAAAGTCATGCTGAGTCTGCCCCTCAATGTGATATTTATCCATATACCTTTTTGCATTCCTTATTACTGGTTCTACAGTTTCTCCAGACTTACTTCAGTATCCTGAATCCCTCTAGAACAAAAGCTGTTTGAATGCAGTTTTACTGTTTCCAGACCTCAATTCGCCAGTCTGAAGGGTACTGTGCTGTGAGCCCTTTTTCTAAGTTCTCTGCATCACGCTCCATCACCAATGCATCACCATAGAGATGCATTTCAAGTTATCCTCAAACTACTACCAACTATTGAGGTACAGAGCAGAATCCATGGCCTGGGCATGGATTCAATTCATAACGAAGGAAGAGGAGAAGGAAAGGAAAGGGAAAGGAAAAATATTATCTGAACTACAGAGGATTTGTGCAAAGCCAAAACACCAAGTTATCTAGGATATATACTAAAAAGAGATCTTTTTATTGATAGTCAAGCTGGCCCTGAACTTGCAAATAAAAGTCAGAAAAAGGAGACCAAAACTCAGAGAAGCTACCAAACTTACCTCAAAACTTGCATCTTGCTGCAACACCCCAAAAACTGAAATTGCCATTAGTAAATGTGCCATACAGACGTATTTTTGCAGTGGTGGCTTGCATTGCCTCAATCTAGTTATGCTTCCTCATCTAACACTCCAGAAGTTACAACGCAAGGGACATTGACTTTATCTTTACCTCTACTGATTCAATCAGTTGTATTGATCCATCACTAATAACATAAATTTTCTACATTCTGAATATTTCATTTTCATAAAGCAAGCCATTGTTCATTTTTACGCTAGATTTTCCATTAATGCAAAGCATTCTGTGAACGCTTGACAGCACTGTTAAACTTTAGAAGTTTTAATGAGTAAGTTTTTCACAGATATGAGAGAATTAGGTAATTTATATGCTTTGGGTCCAAAGTGTTTCCACAAGTTCTAGAGGTTCACAAGGTGAATAGGAGCTGCGACACCCGGGGCCCTAGGGCCAGATGATGTTTGTAGAGTAGGCACAAAAACCTGTGATTAGTATGTTCCATTCCTTTTGCTGGTCTGCACAGCTTCTGTGCAGAAGAGCACAGCATTCCTTCTGCTTGCTGTGGGCTTGTGAGTGGAGTTTTTGCAGTAAACCAAAGGGGTTTCAATCGTGTGCGTTATCCAAACCAGAACTGAATAAACTCACGTTTTAGCCACAGAAATATGAGGAACTACCATTGGGAAAATGAAAAGGCTCTATGATATAAAGCCAAATGGGGAATTTTGAAAGAGGCAGCTTGTATAATTCCGTAATTCTGTAAGGAATGAAGGGCAGAAGCCCATAGCTTGATACACTTTCAAAGGTTTCCTCTTACAATCCTGGTCTGCATAAAGAAGATAGGGTGAAGGTGGGTAGAAACCAGGTTTTCCATTTAAGAGCAAGCTGGGATTTTGAGATTTTTTTCCTTGTGAAATGGAATGAAGACTTCCTGTAGTAAAACATGGGGAAAGCAATTTTGATTCAATCAAAAGGTATCATTTTGACAAAATTTGTGTTTCAGTTTGATTTTGATCTTTTAAAATTTTCAAAGCTTTTTGTAATATAAGCCCTTTTGAAATGTGTTCCAAAGCTATTGGAAAAAAAAAAGTATCTATTTAAAAAATATCAGAATGGTATGTTTTGATCTTTTTGAAATACTTTGCTTTTATTTAGCTTTTGTGATAAAACTCAATCATGCTTAGTTTCTGCAACTGCATGAAAGTGCATTGGCACAAATATTTAAAATAAGGAAACATCAACTTTCATCTAAAATATTCTTCAGGGAAAACCTGTGACCAATTTCAGTCCCAAAACTAAAACCCTTCAGAACAATTAAGATGGTAACTACAGGACATGATTTCCATATAGCTGCCTTGCAGAACTGGGAATACAGTTGTGGAAAGTTTTTAAAATACTGAAGTAAGTG
>NW_008825614.1:4984209-4986945 GCF_000699105.1 Pygoscelis adeliae
AATCAGGTTGGTGGTGTAGAAATTTCCTAACAGAAAAAAAAAAAAAGTATTATGTAAATATTATACGTATATATGTGTTCATATATGTACAAAATACTAAGCTAAGATAATTTTTTTAATTATTTTTATTTCAGAGAAGGACAGGTCATTTAGAGTCTTGTCATTTTGGGCTACAACAGAATGACAGGAGAAGCTGAAATAATAAGCCTTATACACAGAAAGCGATGGTTGTAATTACTAATCTTCATTTTGGAAAAGGAGAAGAAACAGGATTCTTTGTAGAAACAGAAAGCTAAAAGCACACTGGCCTCTCTTGTAGTCAAAGGCACATGTCACCTCACAGAATGGCTCGAGTGAGATGCAAGGTTTCAGTGGATGTTATTTTCAGAGAAGCAAGGTCTTTTTGTGGCAGCACCTTCTCCTGGCGTTCATTTCCTCATTTCCATCCTCATGCCATTTTCGCTTCTCCTTGGACATGCCAACTCCGCTGTGTGAGGGCTCTGCTGTAAAATGGTTTAATAGAGTGATCTGGGTTTAAAAAACCCAGATAAAAAGCATGAGAATAGGAAGTAATTGTTGTAGATGCTAAAGGGCGGGCAGCGTCTAGGCTGGCATCCTCACAAAGAAGTAGGCTGCATAATTACATTCTCAGAAAGAAACATTAAAAAACAGGAGTTGTGAGAGAAGATAAAGGGGAAAGCAGCCACAGAACACCTGACAACCAGGAAAACACTAAGAAAAAGGCTGAAAGGAAAAGCCCTGCATGTGTGAGGGTAATTGGAACTGAATAAACACAACATCTCCTGCCCTTTCATTCCCACCCACTCAGGGAAACAGCATTTTACACGTTCTTCCTAAATAAGCACTTTATGAATGTGTCACTTATTTCTGCCCTGAGAGGCAAGAAAAACATTATGCTCTGGGAATTAACCAAGAACAGAGTTTGTTTCCAACATTTCTTCCAGACTTCTGTTTTCCAGCTCCTCCCCTCTCCTCTTCCTCTCCCCTCCTCACAGCCTCCTCAGCAGCAGCGGTGCAGGGCAGGGGCAGTGCGGGGCCCCTCCCCGCAGGCCTCTTCCAGAAGGTTCCGGGCCGCCACACCTGACTCACCTCAATGCTGCCCGCCCCACAGCCCTGCCAGAAGGGGGCTAGCTTCCTTCGTGTCACAGAAGGTAAAGTGTCAATCACGCTTCTGAAGCAAAGCCTTCAAAAGGCATTTAAAATGAGTTTAGGTGCACCAGAGGTGGGAATGGGGGCATAGGGAGATGCTGCAGTTGGCAGCAGCACCTCAGAGGCTGAGTCAGCAGCACAGCCCCCCTTCGGCCGGCTCCATCTGAGGTTTTAGCACCTGGGCCGCATGAATCCTGAGTTCTCATCAAGATCGACCTACCCCTTCACCTTTTAAGAGAAGCACCATAATTCCTCACCAGCCCATTTTCCCCATCCAAGGTAACTCCCAAGATTTCATAACCACTAAGTCACCTTTTTCTCCCCCACTCAGGCCTGCTTAAAAACTGGCAGAAAAGCAAGAGAGTGGAAACACTTGATATTTTGTGCTGTTGTGTTTTTTTCTGGGGCAGATAAGCAAGTTGAGGATAATTCTTCACATAAGTTCATAGGATCATAGAATCATTTAGGTTGGAGAAGACCTTTAAGCTCATCAAGTCCAACCGTTAACCTAGCACTGCCAAGTCCACCACCAAACTGTGTCCCTAAGCGCCACATCTACACGTCTTTTAAATACCTCTGGGGTGGCGACTCGACCACTTCCCTGGGCAGCCTGTTCCAACGCTTGACAACCCTTTCAGTGAAGAAATTTTTCCTCACATCCAATCTAAACCTCCCCTGGTGCAACTTGAGGCCATTTCCTCTCGTCCTATCGCTTGTTACTTGGGAGAAGAGACCGACACCCACCTCGCTACAGCCTCCTTTCAGGTAGTTGTAGAGAGCGATGAGGTCTCCCCTCAGCCTCCTTTTCTCCAGGCTAAACAGTCCCAGTTCCCTCAGCCGCTCCTCGTAAGACTTGTGCTCTAGACCCTTCCCCAGCTTCATTGCTCTTCTTTGGACACGCAAAATTAGACGGTTAATGACAAAAGCCACTCAGCCAGGCCACCTGGAAGACTCGCTGCTGAACTGCTTGGTTTCAGTATGAAAACTACATCAATATTTAATGACCAACCCCATGTGATGTTTTTGGGTGGTGTAAAACATTTTGGGCCAAAAATGCCTTTTATTTCAAGCAGTAGAATTAAATTGTAGAAATCAATGTGAAACCTCGATTTCTCTGATGTTGCTGGAAGAGCTTTTGAGTGCCTGGAGAAAAGGGGGCAGCGAGGCAGCTGGGCTGTGGCAAGCGGAAAGCCCGCCTTCCCAATCTCCAAATGACAACCCGAGCGCTCAAATCCTGCCAGCTGAGAGGGGGGCCGACGTGCAGCGTTTCGGCACAGACGGCTCTCTATAAAAAGCTCAACATCTGCTTCGTGTTTTAAAGCCACATTGCAGCTCCCCAGTCTAAATTAAGTCAAGCTTAAAAAGACTCCAGAAGCGCACAACAAACCGGCCAGATATTTTCAAGACATTTTTCGGGTCCCACTTACCGGCTGTAGGGCCCCGAACCGTTGGCTCGTTGCGTGGCTGATTTGAGAAGAAGACGGTAAGAAGTATCTTTTGCCCTCGACCGCCTGAGGTACCACCACTCGGCCTCCAGTCCCCGGCCCTGCAGGTGTGACTCCGCTC
>NW_008825614.1:4987275-5002675 GCF_000699105.1 Pygoscelis adeliae
ACCTGATCGCGGGCGGGCCGGTTCGCACCCGCGCCGAGACTCAGAGCCGGGCACCGAAAAAAAGGGGAAATGAAGAGGTTGCGGGTCACCTACGGGTCACCAGCCCGTGGTCAGCTACGCTGTCACTCAGCGGTGCAGGGGGCCCCTTCTCGGTTACAAACGTCTCGGCTCCGGGATCTTCACGAGATCGATACCCCTGCACCGAACAGTGGGTTAAACGCTGCCGCCCTTTCAGCGGAGAAATTCCTGCGTGTGGTAAGTCAGCTAGGAAGCCAGTGCTTTCATGAGCTTTCGGCATCATATGCAATAAGATACTTCAGACCTACCTGTTCTTATAGGAGATCCATTACATTCCCCAGCAAAGTGGTACTACTACTTCAATGAAAAATGGTATCTGCTAGAAAGTATACAGGAATACACGTGCTTTTCAGCAAGTATGCCTCCAGACACGCGCTACTTCAGCGGGTAAACTAGGCACATTAATGACCGGTAAAAAACACATAAATGCATTCCTATAAATAGATCTTGAGCTACATCCCAAATTGTCAGTCATAACACTTAGTTTGCGATAATGAATTCCACACCAAATTACTCCACATCAGTCCTGTCATTTTTCTGTAAATTGTTACATATTTGAGGAGGATGCTTTAGCATATAGTAATTGTGCTGAAATTAGGCTTGGCGAGGGATTACAGCAGCTGCAGAATCTCTTTGTTGGACTGAGCATGAGATCCAAGTCTTCTGAAAGACGCTTTAATATGCCAAGACCAATACTAGAGGGGTAAAGCTTAGAACAAACAGGCTGCAAAGGCCAAATTCAGCTGGCTAAGTTAGTCTGGTAACGGCATGCTAGTGCTGTCATAGCTGGTAATGGCAATCTGAGGGGCAGAAGTAACAGCCAAAGCAAGCCAGGAGACGGCAGCCAGAGAAATAGAGACGGGAGTCCAAGGGTTGGCAGTGACATCTGAAGAGACAGAAGGGAGACATACATACTACGTTTGGTTTAGGGACACGGACTCTACTTTCCAGCCTGATAATCAGGTGAACCAGAAAAGCAACAACTAGATGAGTCTGTACCTTGAAATCTGGTGAGGAAACAAGTTTAAAGCAGTCCAGTAAAACCTTGCCTTTGACGGCTACTGCAGAGAAAAAGATACCTTTCTTTACCATGTTTTTGATACAGACTAAACTACAGTGGTACCATGTCGTTAGCAGTAACAAAGTTCAAGCATTCCTGGTTAATAAATGGCAACTGTTCACTGAAAGTAACTGGCCATGAGCTATGTACAGATTAACATTATACCTCTCACAGTTTAACAAATGTAACTAGATGTAGTTGGGATTTTTTCCTTTTAAATTAGGAAGTGATAATTCTTTGGAATTGTTAGGATAGAGCCAACTTCGGTAAAAGTTAGTTGAGAGGCTGGAACTTCAGTCAAAATAAGTTTTTAGGGCATTAACTAGCACATAGCACCAACACCACACCTCAACAACCAACTCAAATCCCCGCTTTGCTGTTCTACTCACTCCCTCTGTCAAAATCCTCAACAGTGGGCTGCAAGCTCGCAGAGCACCACAGCATAGCAAACCCGCGTATCAGGCTACTCTCTAGGGTATAGAGAACTCACGCTCATATCCTTGAACTGAACTGAAAGCACAGGGACTAGAACCCGCTCTAGGTTCTTAGACACGTGCCCCTTTTCTCCTGAAGTTTCGCAGTTATTTCCTCAGAAAGGAAAGGAGGTAGTTTAACAAAGAAGCCATTTCCCACCTAACTGTAATTTCCACATTTTGTTGTGATGTGTTTGAAACTGGAACCTGAATAACCAGGGGGATGTTTACATAAGAGGCTTATTGTGAGAAAAAGAGGAAACCTTTCCATTTAAGATTAATCAAAGCCACTATTTACTATGGAAGTCACAACAGTGTAAAATAGCCAAGCAGCAACAGCATGCACTCCCTAGCCTTTGGAAAGGAAAACTTGTCAAAACACTTTCTTAAAATGTGCACGCAAAGAGACACAAAGACAAATGATAGAAAAAGGTACCCATTTATTTAAGGTACGACAAGGATATTTACAGTATTCGTTTGCTCAGAATAAGATCCATCCTTATGATTTTTAAAGCAGCAATGATAAGTTACATTTAAAAGGGGAGATGTTCCGAGCATGTTCCTGTTAAAGATGCTGTTACGACGACAGAAACACTTTAGGCTAAGTTGTTTTGACCTTTGCTGCCACCCACATTTATCTTGGCAAAACTGGCCCGAAGACAACATTACTTTGAGGGATAAAGGCTATGCTAAATCCAACGTACAATTTTGTTCCCTCAGACGCTTTTCACAACAGTTCACATCTGACAAAAATTGACTTTTGATTTAAAACAATGAATTAAATAAAAGTGAGATGAACTGCCTACATCCCAGCATTTCAGAGGGCTAAGAGATCACGTACAGCAACGGATTCATCACCTCTGAAAGACATCATCAGGTTTCTTGTTGATCACGGTACTTCAGCTTACCGAGCAACTCGCTTTCAGTCAGAGCTCCGTAGTCATGTGGTGCAATCCACCTTTCCCATCACATTACTTTTCAAAAGACAAGAACAAAGATCTTCAGGTAGCTGACTTCTAAGGTAAATGATGAAGTACTGCTTTAAACAGTACTTGATTCCCACAGTACAGACTCGTACTCTACCAAAGCAAACAAGATGAGTTTGCTAAACTGCCGTAGTGTTATTCTCTAGTCATCTAACACACGAGATCTACAGGAGCAGTTAAAATTGGTTCATCTCTTAAGGTAGAAGCCACAAGTCATATTTAGTCCTGTCTGTAAACTACAACACACATGCCATCAGGCAAATATAGCCATTTTTTGTCATTTATAAAATAAACCCACTGATTTTTCAGATGCTATTCATTGTAAACATAATAGCATTTTTTTTCATTGGATCATTTTGTGCCTGTTTGAGAAGGAAGCAAATTAAACATTGGGAAGAATAGATTTGGCTATTTATACAGTTGTAATGAAAATAAAACGTCTTGTACAAAATAAACTTTGTACCAACCCTTTTGGAAGTTACTATGAGGATTGTTAACTTAAAAGTTATTTTGGAAAATACCGATTTTAACTGCATAATAAAGAAAAAAAAAAAAACACTAAACATTCATTAGACCTTTAAGACTACATAGCTACCTGAAATACTACCATTGCATTTTGGTAATTTTTTTTTTTTTAAGGATTACATTTGAGGGAAAAGAAAGTTAAAAACAACAGAAACCCCCAAAGCCTCCACAAATACAATTTACTTAATGATCACGTTTTGTTAGGTGAGGCTACTACGTAACTAAATCTATTGAAAGTGCACATTGTTTAACGTTCCAATAGAAGCAGAAATGTGACCCTTGCATTCGTAGGGGACATTTATTCCAGGTTAGCTAAGAATCTCTGTAGCAGCAAAATTGTTGCTGTGACTGATAGAAGTTTTAAGTTATTTGAATATAACCCAAGCAACAAGTTATAAAACATATGGAGATTGGCACTTGATCTTTACTTAGCCCCATCAGCTCAATTTTCTCCCCAGAGACTCACGTACACAGAATGTTATGTTTTCATTTTATTACTGTAAAAAATAAAAGTCAATTTGTAGTTCCAGAGTAAACAAAGAAACCTTAGCTTCAAACTATTTAAAAACAAAGGTTCAAATTTTGATAAGATACATTTCACAGGGTTCATGTCAGCACCTTAACCAAATGCATTTTTCTGTGAACGAAGCACATCTCGCAAAGTTTTCATGTTAGTGACAAGGGGCTACATTCTCGTTCGGATGCACGTGTAACATGACTCAAGGAGAACACACTGGAAGGAGTGCAAGTCAGTTTCCAGAGTTCCCTGTTGAGCTCTACATGTTCAGAACCAACATTTAAGACTGACGTTATTGAAGATTGACCTTTTGCATATTCCGAAACGGAAGGCAAATACAATCAACTTACATTTGGCTTTGAAACATTAAGATAACAATGTTTTATTTCAGCCACATATTTACAAAAATGTTTACAACAGAACCGTGTAGGGTTTCCTTTTTTTTGCCATAATACACTTAAAGATGAACAGTCATCTTAACCTTCATGCAAAGACGCATCTCTTGTTACACAAGAAGTTTTCTGTTTGTTTTTCTGCACTCTGAGGATAGCAAGCAGAGGGTTGGATAAGTTTGGGTCACCCTTAAAAATGTAGGTCTGTTTGCTCTACTGCACCTTCAAAATAAGGAGGTAAAGTACAGGCTCCATTAATTCCACAAGGGTTCATTGCCTCTAGCATGTTTGCCAAAAAACAACAAAAATAGTCTTGAACAGTTGTAACATGGGTTATTCCATGACTTTCACCTCTTCAGTTTACTTCCTGAACTCTGGAGTTACCTTCCTAGAAGCATACTTGCTGAGCTTCTTTTCTAGTGTATATTGTTGACTATACATTTTAAATTAAACTGTCATGTAAAGAATGTAACAAGCTTTTCCTTTGTACACAACTTAATCTTTGTGCTGAGTATTCTTCAAAAGGATTTTATAAATAATACAATAAGTTTAGAATCAGTCTTCTGCCCTCTTGTCATTATACCATGTTGTTGCTTTCTCCAACTTTATCTACAAGCTGTAAAAAAGGAGACAAAAAGGTTAAGCTGCGTGACATTTGTGTACAGTGAAGTTACTCTCAAATATTACTTGCTACTTGCACAGTTAGTATGCGACTGAAAATGAGAGTCAAATAGTACTCACCAAGGTCTCATGATTTAAGTTTGTGAAAATTAAAAATCTCACATTGCAACTGTGTTTCTGCATGACATGTTTTTCTCATATAGACATTAACAGTGCAACATGAAGATGCAACAGAATGAAAAAGGAAATAGAAGAATGCAGATAACACTGCTAGCTTAATGATTAAAACAAAACAATACAGTATCAGCCACACATGCATTAGTAGACCAAGTAAGATATTTCAACTGACCATTACTGTGGATTCTCTTCTGAGCCTACGTAGGCTTTGAATAAAACATTAACAATTATCTTTTTAAAACAAGATTTAACCCCATTATGATCAAATTAAATATGACTAAGTAAGATCAATTGACAAATGAAACATTCAATTGATCACGAATTATGAGCCAGAACTTGGCCTAAGTGTAAAATTGGAACAGATGATCTTGAACACTATTTTTAAAAAAAAAAACCAACAGACTGTATACATCTAAGTTAGACCCCCTATTAATTTTTTAGTAGCAGCTATTAAAACTGTTGCTTTCAAAACTAGGGTTAGAAATGTTTGTGTTAAAATACATACAGAAATTAGCACAGTAAAAGTAGTTGACTGAAACACCCTACATTACCATCTTTCTGGCACCTGTTAATTGTCTTCAAATCCCTGGCTATTTGGTTAAGAAAATGGAAAACTGCATTTGAAAAAATACACATCTTAGTAAATAGCAAGACGTAGTCTGGTGCGGTGGACCTTAATAAATATATTTGATGGATGATTATGCATCATGAGAGTTTCTGGATTCACCATACAAGCTGCAACTTAACATTGAACTAAACTGTTTGCTTTTACAGGCCGCTAAAACTTCCTAAATATATTAAAATACTACACAAAGAAGAACAGTGTCCTCCTCGTCGTACAGACAGGAGAAGAGGCACAGAACAGTGGCATGATTCACCTATCTAGTCACCTAGGGCCAACAGTGAAGCAGGAAGCAGAACCCCAGCGTGTCGAGTCACAATCCAGGGCTCTTTCCACTTCACAACGTGTCAGCAGGGGCAGCTTCTGCAAAGGTGTCCTTTTGTTCCTCTTACATCTAGAGGTCTTTCACTGGGAATGAAGGTGATCTGCACAGTGCAAGAACTATACAGGAATGCACTCAAAGTCACTGCTCTAAAATTTTATTTGCTTTATTTCTGATGCATTTCTACTATTGCTGTAACAATGGAATAAAAGACAGTACAAGCTTCAAATTTTGCATGAAGTACCGAGCACTTACCGAGCTTATACCGGGTAAATTCAAGAGATAGCCAAGAACTGGAACTCTTCTAATAAAGCCAACCACCACAGGAAAGAACCCCCTTTAGGTAAGATATCAGAAGATTGTGTTAGTTTTTATAATTAAACTATTCTCATATTGCTATAAAAATGAAGAAATAGGTATTTTTTAAACCAAGATTACATAAAATCTTGTAGCTTGTTAGCAGCATATTAATTTTACCAAATATATCAACATACATTCAGCAGAGAAAGGAGAAAACCAGGAAAGAAACACCTTATTTTTAAATGGACTTAATTTTCCTCATAGCTGGCAACCCTCAGTCAGCTCTTCAAAAAATAACTAAAGAAAGAATACCCAACTTAGTCAACAGAACTGATGCTCCCAACTAATTTCTCAACGTTACCCTATATATTTTGAGATAATTTCTTTTTACATTATAGGAAATACATTCTTGCAATACCCAATTACCTGAAGTTAATTCTGAGTAATCCCCTTTGAAACAATATATGGTACTCGTTACATCAACTAAAGAAAATTAAGCATGACCGAGTTGTGTATTCACTTATTTGACAGATTCATGTGAAGTCAGGGATTTGAATCATGAGCCAGGGGATGTTGCCTAGCATAGCTGCTATGGTGTAGCCCCCTGCGCTGTCCACTTCATCTCTGCAGCAGGAAAACAAATTTTCTATGGCAGCATCTCAGCTGTTTGCAGTCAACTGCAGCAATTCAGCTGGTGGTGGCATTCTGAGTTATCTCTTGTTGAGCTATACATTCCCTGCGTAGACTAAGGATTCCCTGCGGCTGAGGTCTCATTACATGTTAAACAGTGAAGTTTCACAGGTCATCATCCTCTTCACCACACTGGTAAGAACTATTTGCTGGATAATATCAATACCAGCACGTTCTTCCTGGATATTTTCTTTTTTTAAAGACTGGATCATTTCAGTGGTCCAGTAAGTTATGATGCAGGGCACACAAACCACTTGTAACAGATTAAAACAATTGGTGTAGCCAAGAATAAGGAATAGCCAGTATAGGCAGGATAATATTGTTAGCCATAACTTTAGATGCCTGTAATCTGAACAAGGCTCCAAAAGCAGCTTAGGACACAAGAAGAGATACTGTCCCATAATAGCCTTCTCCAGTGAATGCAATCTGAGCATGTGAAAGCATGGCAAAAGACTAAACCTCTGACGGGAAACTTGTGGCAGCATGTTAAGGGAAAGGCATTCTAGATTTAAACCAGAGTAGAATAATAATCGCATGTATCTCTCACTTCAGTCAGACGCATCTTAAAAAAAATATACATCTTTACAATCCTGTATTTTGTTTAAGCGTTCTTGGTCACCAGTACCTAACCATTGCTTTGTGGACAACAGGGGCTCTGCAATTACTGCCACAGAGCATATGAAAGGTGACTGTGTAGAAGTAGTCTAGATATGCAAGACAACAACCTACGAGTAAAGATTCTAGAGGGATCTGAACACCTACTGGAACTGGTTTAGTGGTCTAAAAATCAAGAGACTGAAAAAAGGACAATACAGTGGTTTACACTTGTACTGTCTTACTCTGAGTTGAAGCGAAGTTACCAGAACTGCTAAACTGCTCTTGAAAAATACAAAGGTTTTCCATATAAGTCCTAGTAATCCACATGACTAGAACCATTAGGATATACAGAAATGCCCATCCTCACAACATACTGCCCTAACAAATCCAAAGGTGCATAAGTTGACCTGGTATTCCTTGGGCCTAAGAAAATCATGTACTTCAGAGACCAATGATAAACAGTGAAGTTTTTTATTATGCAACCAAACAGCAGGATCCTGATGAATCGTATAAAATTATGCTTGAGGAAAGGCTTTTTAAATTCTTCAGAAAGGAGCAAATTGCCAAAAACACGATAATAGTTGAAATGAACGAGACTGAAGCAAAGCAAAAAGCTTTGTTTGAAGTAGTAACTAGCTAACATTGTAGCAAGGGATTTAGATTCTAAGAACTATTAAGCACTACAAAAGATGGCCTAGAGATGTTTTAAATTAAAACAGATAGATAAGCATTCACACCTGGATTTATCTATCCCTTGTTGATACTCTTCTGGCTAAGGGATAGCCCTAGTGACCTAGGGATAGATACTGACCTTCTATAATCCCTTCAACATTATTTTACCCTGCTAGCCTCTGGCTAGCACCAATAGATAATCCATAACCATACCTGCTTAGACGTAGTAATTTATAATTCTTTCGAAATCTTTTAAAAGGAGGGGTGTTTGGCTGGAAACCAGTACTTGCTTTATACTGGCTGATTAAACTCAAGTGCTACATGTGAGAAGTGACAATGTATTCAGTAAAATACCGTGATTTTCAAAACACTTGCAGTGATAGAGTTCGGAATAATACAGAGCAGAACAATAAGAAGCATATATTAAAAGCCAAGTTAAGATTTTTTCTAAAAATATTTAAACTAAATACAAGATTTACATACAATTTCACTAAGTGGAAAAAAGAACACCACGAGAACAGTGGTTTGATTTTGATCAATAGGAACTGTATTATTTAGCCAGCAGCTGAGTACTTCGAAAATATTTTAGGGGTCTGTTATTAGGTTAATAAGCATTAATGGAACAGTCTTCATCTGAACAGAAGTCCAAGAACAACTAAAAGCCTCCCTTCTTACTTATAAGCATATTTTGTACTTTGTTCTATACTGAAGAACGGAACTTCAACCATGGAAATAAAGATAAAATGTAGATATACAGGTTGTAACAAGTCAAATTCTTTCACCATTAGCATTGCATGTATGAAGAAGTTAAATGACACATTGTGCAAGCTATAACATGTATCAGGATTGCTGTTCAAAAAATAAGAATTATCATCTTTCCTTAACTCATTCCAGGTAATGCTAGCAGTTCTGACTCTACTAGGACACAAGTGTAACAAAACATGACAGAAAACATCTTTTCACTGGGCTACCACAGTAATGAAATGGTAAGGTTAGGAACCAAGGATGTTTGTACCCAAGTATTTTGCCCCGTTTGTTAAAGAAAAGAACAAACTCCCCACCAAAAAAAAATACTAAATATCTAAGTTGCCTTTTTTATGAGGAAATATTTGAACTTTGCATTGCCAACAATTTGGGCTCCCAGATATTTTGAAGCTTTACAATTCTTTGGTTAGACATGAACAACATTACCAAAGACAGTTTGGTATATGCCTCAAACATTAGCTGATTTGAGTCTTGGAAAAATACTTACCAACTTTCCACCTCTTACAAATGTAAAACAACAACTTCACATAAAATCTATCAAAAGCAAACATTTAAAGGATGCTGCTTTGTCAGCTGTAATGCAGCAACACTAAACAAATACATTTATTCCTAGATACACCAATACAGAAAGGTATTTTGAAACAAGTCTTACCTGAATAATAGGAAGAACCCATAAATTTCAAGGATCATTCCTATTAAAGGCCAACCAATGAGAACTATGAGCACACCACCCAGGAAAAAGCCCGTTGCTTTCATTTTGTGTTTTTGAAAGAAGAATCTAAATGTTCTTTCTAAACCGATAACAAAAGACAAGCCAGCCACAAATAAAACCTAGAAAAGACAAAAACCAACCAAAGAAAGAAAATAGCTAATTATATTCCTAAGTTTAGGATGTAAACATATACATATATTCTACAAAGTTAGATTGCATTTCTTGCACAACTTCTTTTAATATCAAAAGAGATGGTGAGAAGGAATTTACTAGTGATTTTCTTTTGTAAAGTCCACCTTAAAGCATTTGTAGCTAGCATTCAAAACTCTTCTCTCAGCTGCTTAAGAAGTAAAGAGTCTACCTTTGCGGTCTCTGACAAACACAATCATGTCAAAAGACCTGGTGACAACAGTTATCTGTCCTGTAACATAAGTGCAATCATTATCCACAAGCAGTGCTGAAACTTAGTACCACCGACAGCAAAGGTTCCTAAAAACTGGGAACAGACATGTTACAAAAGCACCTCTGTTCTGTACCATGGACATCTTCAATAGCTTGTACTGATCTACTGAACACTGCAAAGCCAAAAAAGGAAAACAGCTGAAGAGCATTATCAGTTATCTTCCTTGGTGGGGTTTTTTTTCTGTTTTTGTTTTTTTTTTTTTACTGTGTGTAGTCTTTCTACCATTTACTAGTGTTCAGTCTATGCTGGAACTATCACACTACTCCCAACTAGTCAGAACTACTTTTCATGTCCTTTAGCAACAGGACTTGTAATTATTTCAGCTTGTAAGCATACATCTGGGCAACATCTTTGCTGAAAAGGGGATTTTACTGAAGATGATAGAGGAAATTTAAGTTTTGTATGTTATTTAATAAACCACTTTCTTATGACCTTTTCCCTTTCTGGTATCACTTTTTTTTTTTTGAAAAAAACTTTCTGTAAGCATACAGTACCTTTTCTTGCATTATCTTTGATTACCATATAGCCTGTCATTGCCTCTTCCTACCTATGTTTTCATCATTTTCCCTAAACAGGATCTCGTATTTCCACCTTACATTAGGAAAAGAAGAAATAAGCATTATTTTATTTTTCACTCTTCCGCTATATACCTTATTGATGGTTCAGAACAACGCTTCAACTAATGCACCCAAATCCAAATATACGTTTTAAAATTTTCCTTCGCTGAATCTCAGTATTTGACTCTGCTGCCACAGAATGAAACTGATCAGCTTTGACCAGACTTTTAGGCATCAGCAGAAGAGGATGCGAACCTCTACCAGGCTCTTGGCTGGCTGGCAAAGCTGATAACAGCAGAGGCACAGAGATTACCACGCTCAGAAAACACCCTGTCATTTTATATTTGCTTTGGATTGCAAATTTTGTGTACCAGAACCAGGATTTATTTTCTATCCTGCTTTAAGTGAAAACTTTGATTTGTTAAAACCTGAAGATATTAAATATCTCTATTATGAAGGGTGATTGGCTCTTCTAAACCCAGACTATCAGCAATTCATACTTCTTTCTTTCCTCATAAAGAACAGCAAAGCTACATTTGCTAGCGTGTACAGAACACTTCACTGTTCTTATCCAAATAGATACTTACATTTGACAGTTATCTTACAAGATCACAAAAAAGAAAGCGTTCGTAATGACAGCCAATCTAAGAGTCTTATTTGCAGCAGCATAACAACTGTTGAACAGGCTGCTTCTTGCCTGATCAACATATCGCAGGCCTGACCTGGAGGTACGATATTTAGATTGATGTGAGCTGCTCTAACTTTCATCAGGAAAAATGATTCACTCATATCACTGAGCATCTCTTCCTTTATACCAAATTGCCACGGTATTTTTTGTGATTCAGTTTCAGACTGGTAACATATTGTTCTATATTTAGTTTATTTTTAATATATCATATACTTAATTCTAAGCAGTGCAGAATCTAAGACTAAACGGCAGGCACTTACATTTCCAATAGCCAAAAGAGCTTTGTCAAAGAAGAGTATCATTCCAAAGAAAAGGAAAAACACTCCGAAGCCTGTTAGTCCCATTCCAATCTCTGAAAAAGACACAAATTTAGGCACATAACAAAACATGGTACCAGGAAAAACTCACGCATAAAAATTGTGAAAAAATTTGAATGTCCAATCTACAGACATTTTAAATTTATAGAAAAACTCAGCCTATATTATGACCACCTAAAAACTTTCCTGAGTGTACAAATATAGTAAGTCTTGTAGGTACCAATTACTTCAATAACAGACAGAGAGATCTTTGGAAGCTGCTTATCAAAAAAAAATATTTGGAACTATATACTGAAGTTGAATGCAACAAAAAAGCATGCATGCATATACACATAGGGCAAAGACATCCCTTTTGATTTACTGCTAGTATGGAGAAAAGGATTGTTTTGTGAACAGATAATGAAACTTTGTCTTCCATTTGCAACTTTTATCCTGTTATGTTTACCACAGTAACATAAGTACCCATGTCCTTTCCATCCTCCTGAGACCTCACATTCCACCGCCCGTAATCTTGCATAGCAGTCCCACTTCCCCCAACTTCTGGATTGAACACAACTCAGATGAATGCCGTAGGCTCTTTCCAAATGCTCTCACAGCTATTAAACACTAGCTTGGGTCTCCAGCCAGTTGCCAGTTTTCACAAACTAGTCGACCCTGAATATCTTTGCGTTCTACCTGTCTGTAAAGGTTGCTCAAGAAATACTGGGAAGGCAAGAGTAGGATGGAAGATTTGTTTGGCTGAGAAACTGGGCTAGAAGTGTCAAGCTACAATTGAAGCTACCATTTGACAATAGCTTCTGAAGTATCTTGAAGACCCTACTTAGAAATACATCCTACTTTTAAAATTAAACCCCTAAGGCCTTCCTTTGACTCGCATGCAGACTGAATAGGAGAGAAATAACAGGAACAGCAGCAACACAGCTGCAAAGATCTTTGCATTTATCCATGCGCTCACCCTTACATTATTGCTACCCCTGTGACCAGAGAATTTAGAAACCTACAGGATACATAAAACCAGCTAGCAAAACCAGCTGTCATACTACAGACAGGCTGGCAGCCCAGTTGTGTGTATATGTATTTTGAAGATCCCAGTAGTTTTGTACAGTCTAGTCTGAAACAAACAAACAAAAAAACCCCACCCACACTATCATAGCCTTCACTGCTACTGTTAGCCAGATCTACCTAAACGTATTTTATTTGCACTTTTGACTACCGTGTAGATCTAGTTGATCACTTGCTGTTGCTTGAGGAGCTCAGGAGTAAAGGAGTATCATTCTGCGTATTTTGGAACTTCCATTTAGTTATTGCAAAAAAAATTTCAAAACAGCTCAGAGCAGAGACATTCAACTTCCCTAAACTCTGTAAGGGCTCCTCTTTCAGCAAGGTTGCAGACCACGTGGTGTTAAATCTGTAGTTCTACAATATTGCCTGCCACTTTAAACTTTTGCTGTGAGCATTTTAACCACCCAGAATTAAAACTACTAAGTAACCTGCTACAATTGATTTACTGCGGACATTCTCAAAACTCGTTTTCAATGAAAAAGAGAATTGCAAGTTGTATTTTCAATGAATCTGCTGACTGAAGGCAATATAACAATTGCCATCTGCCCTTTTCTCTAGTACTCTTTACTTTAGAAGAGCAGAAACAATCTGTATTCTGGAAGGAAAACACTTGGAGGCAGGACTCCAAAGGAATTACCAGCTGCCAACAAGATAAACATGCAGTCATGGGAAGCGAGTATTCATTCCTCCCGCAGACACAGCACAAAGCAGGGATCTCGCAAGAAGGCAGAGGCCAACTCCCAACAGCTGCTGCAATTACTACTCTGACACTTCTGTACTCACTTGAAATGTGTTTGTAATCACCTACGCCTACAACAGATTCAGATTCACTTTAGAAGTCAATCATATTCTCTGGTTAGTGGAGGGAAAAGGAAAAAAAAAAAAAAAGGAACACCATTCTCATCATCCCAAAATTACTGCTGAAAGAAGATGAGTATTCCAGGACTATTATTCTCTATTGCCAGTATCTCAGTATTGATTACTCAGGTATTAATGACTCGATTCATATCAGAATTTGGAAATATCTTTGACTAGCATTCTTAGAGGAAGGAAAAAAACCAACAACGCTGACATTTTGTACATCATCTTTGCAACAACAAACTAGGCATTTTTAGAGAGGGTGTGAACTATTTTTGAACGCTTTCTCCTGCGCCAGAAGAGCCTTCCCATATTATTCAAATCCAATGTTTCAATGCCTAGAAATGCAGCAACGCATACTAGCCATGTGACTTTTTTTTTTTAAATGATTATGATTTACTGAGGAGGGAGCAATGCTTTCTTAATGTTTCTGCAGAAATCCCATAAGCTGTGCAAGAGTACTGCAGCACTGCATCAAAACAGCTTAGTAAATATTAAGACTTAAAATCAAGATACATTGCTTGTGAAAGTTCAGGGAAGACAATGCACATCCTCTACCTTTTGTGTACAAAAGAAGAATGGAATCGTGCACTATAGGCTCTCAGAAGACAAAAATTAAGGCAGTTGATAGGTTATGGAAAGTTTCAATTTTTAATTATTATTTTGCTAGCAGTATTTTTTAGTATTGAAAAATTAATTCGTTTGGGAAAAACTAAGTGCATTCTTTTGCAATTACCGGTGATTTATAACACCACTTAACAAATCACTTAAAAAAATGTTCTAGACTACAGCTGCAAATTTAACTTTCCAAACATCAGCTAATGCAGTGGTCCTCTCTGGGTATTTATCACGTTACTGCACCAGTGACTCTATGGCTAACTCCATCTTTTCCCAAACAGCAGTGAGTTTAAGAATACCTGATCTTCAGAATTTCAGAAAAACGGCGGGGGAAAAAAAAAAACCAACCCAACCCCCTGAACTCCACAGTATTTTACTTACTACTCTTGGCTCTGACAGTTAAAACCAACAGAGTCAGCACTGGAGGTAGCTGAGGGTCCCCAAAGAGGAACTAAGAAAAGGAAAAACAGCGAATAGATCGCCTCTTTCCAAAGAGATTTTTCTTTTTTTCGCCCCCATGGATACTCAGGACAGGAGGACAGAAACGGGCAAAAGCAGAGCCCGCAAGGGTTCAATCAACCAGAAATCTAAAAATTGACCCCAAGGGTTAGCACCCATCCCAGTAACAGAGCACGGCACCTTGCTCAAGAAATCATTGACCTTGAATGGTGCTAACCCGCTTTTCTGCCTGTCTTCAGCCTTGGCCTCGACTGGCTCTCCAAGACCTCCATTTCCAGTACCCTGCTATCAAGTTAAACTTAGTTCTTTTTTAACTTTCTTTCCTACATCTTTCACGCTTGCCCTCCTTCATAACTGACTACACAGTGCTTATCAAGCAGACTCATTTCCTTTCATGGCAGCCACGCCAGAAACGCATCATAAGCGAGACGTTAATTTAAGTCAAAGACCTTATGTTCTCCTTTACCTTGCAGTTTAAACTCTTATGCACCTCTTTACTTTGATTTCTTCGTATTGTCCCTTTCAGCGTCTCTATTTCCAAGTAGTTCTATTCAGTGAAAACAAAACTACGGTCACATACTTCTTTTTTTCACTCCAGATGGAGTGTCCGGTCCTCGCCTTACACCCCCCCTCAGCGTCACCTGCAAACATTCAGCGTGGCAACAGCGAGTTAGGAGAAACACAGCAAAGCCACTAGCACATAATTCAGTGATCCCAAGCCACTGACGTCCACGTGGAGGCACGCTAGAAGACCTCAGCTAATTGTTACTTCTGTTCACCGTCCGGCTTTCGTTCATTCATTCGTTCTCGCCACCGCCACACCCCAGCAGCCCCGCCAACACGGAAGAGCTCACAACCCACGACAACCG
>NW_008825614.1:5004302-5026789 GCF_000699105.1 Pygoscelis adeliae
CGCAATTATTGTTGGTTTTATTGCCTAGTTTTAAGGGTTCTTTGTCTGATAATGCTCTGCTAGCATTGCTCGCTTCTTAGAGTCGGGCCTGAAGAACTTTAATTTGGAGGCTACATAGAAGGTGGGGTAAGAAAGCTCCCAGTGCTAGGACGCCGATTTACATCTCTGCAGGGTGGAAAGTGATGCTGGTTACTAACCTGTCTGTTTTAGGCATGGCCAGCCTGTGTGTGCTTCGGGGGCCGCTTTTTCCCCACTGGTGGGCTCTTTGGAAAAGGCTGTAATGGGATGAACTCACAGGAATTCTGCTGGTTTTACAGTGGGGTAAAACTGCCGAATGGGCAAGATGCTTCCGCTTGCCTTCTGTCCACTGTGGTTTATGAGATAGGAGCTCATCGTTATTCAGTTTCTTGGGAACTGCGTTTTTGAGGAATCAAATGGTAATTGGGGGTCTTTCTTGGCAGTGGTGGTATAGAATCAATTATAAGCTGTGCTGAGCTACTTCTTTTAGAGACGGGAGCTAAATTAAAGACTTGTGGACCTTTAGCATCGTATCGGGAAACTTTCCGTTTCAGGATTTCAGGAAAATAGGTAATTTTCATTCTCTTCCCACTCCTTGGGTAAGAAAATGGCTTATGTTTCCTGAGCTATCAGCCTAGTGATATTTGTGAGGATTGTGTTTACGGGGGGAGTAGAAGCAGCATATTGCATTTACAGTGTGTCTGTGCCATAGCCACTGATATTTCTGGATGTCCCTAGTTGCTATGTACTTTGGGGAGACTAATATTTCCAAATACTTTTGTGCAAGTGGCAGGAGGCATGAAGATGGAACTGTGTAACTCGAATTATATGGGTGACCCGGACGCTGCTGAGTTATCTTATACAATAATCAACTTCTTTCCAAAGTGTGGGCCTTTAACTTATTTTTAATTATAACCTCCTCCGGCAAAGTCAGTGTTTTATTCCCACATTCTTTATTATATATATATTTTCCCACCATTTATAGGAACGCAGTAAAATATGTGTTATGTTAGGATCAGCTTATAGTGAGGGTCCGCTGACTTTGTTCCCTTTCACCTTCCCTCAGATTTGGCTGCCGTGTATACAATAAATAGTTCAGAATTCAACAAGGGTGAGAGAATATCAGGTTTCTTATTATTAGCATATAATACGACAAAGAACGTTGTTCAAAAAATTAGCCAATAAATAGAATTCTAAGTTTATCTCACTGATGAGCTAGTCAAAACCAGTCCCCCGTCTCTGAACCAAACTACCTTTCAGCTTCTTCCTAGAAGATCCTCTAGGTGTTATAGTGACTACTTTTCTAAAGGGTACAATATAATTTGTTCAGACTTTTCTGTAAAATAGTCTTTGAAGAGATGGAAAAAAAAAAAAAGATAGGTTGAAGGTAGATGAATGACTAGTCCATATTAGACCATGCCTCTCCTAGAAAATTGATGACTTGGTCGAAATTCACTTGGTTTCATTTAGAAGGCTGGCGAGCTATAGCCTTAGGAATTGGTTGTGTGTTGGTATCTGCCCCTTTCGCAGAAGGGAAAAAGCGTGTTGTCATCTAGCTGGGCATATTTATATAGGCAGATTAAATGAACCAGTGCTTAAAGTGTTATATTAACACCTATATTAATGAAGAATCTCTTGCAGTAAATTTGTTCTAAGTTTAGAAGGATTACTCATGAAATAATTTTTCTTTTTTTTTAATTTATTTTATTTTATTTTTAGTGACAGTTGCTTGGTTAAATAAGGTCTCCTAAGGATAACGTTCTGTAATCTCCAAAGATGGCAGCTGTTGCAGGTAATCCAAAATTAGTATTTAATATGTTCATTTTGCTATCTTTTAGCTAACAGACACAATCACCTGCTGTTATTGGTTGTTATTTATATGAATTTAATGTATGCAGAAAAGAGTTTCTGAGGTCTATGTTATTATACTTCAGATTTGAAGAAAAAGTTCTTTTACTGGATAACTTTCTGTTTCCTAGATAAAAACGACAAAAGCAGGTTTGTCAAGGAAATTACTTGGTTTTCAATATTTTGGAAATATGCTTCATGTTTTAAGGTACTTTCAACTCTTTCCTGCTAAGTAACAGTGGGCATTTAGGAAGACATATATCCCCATTTTGTGCCATTTGTTATGAGGCTGTCTTTTTCCATATCATACATTTTTGCTTCCATAAGCAGATTATCATATCTGCTGTGCTTGGACCAAAATCTCTTGTTTTGCGGGGGGTGGGGGTGGGGGGGAGGAAGACATTTCTTCTTAGGCTTTTCTGACCTGGCTCTGAAATACTGATACACGTTTGGCATGCTGTGGTATGTGTTAATTATTCTTTTAAGCCCTGGGGGTTGGATTCTAGAACACAATCCGTAATTCACGCAGATGCGTATAAGGATGTAAAGAGGCAAATTCCCGCCAAAGATTCACTCATGTAACCCAAGCTCTTGGGGACTATTTGCTTCAGCTGTTTCAGATCTGGAGAATGGCTTGTGTTCGCAAAAGCTTTTGTCCTCTGTGTTCAAACCTTGACATTCAGCAGATCCTCTGGTTCTGCACAGGAGGGAGATCTGGGTGCATGAAATATAGCTTTTTGCTAATGTCCCTATTTCCATCTTCAGAAGACCTTTACTTGCTGAGATTAATGTTGCTTCTCACATGTAAATGATTTCTATTAAAAATGTTCCAATGTTGTGCTCACCTTGGAATTGGCTGGAGTTCCCATTGTCTTCACTGTAACAGCAGCTTTAATATCAGGCCAGATGCAATATGCTTTTCACTGCTTAACATGCATCTGCAGAAAAGAAAATAATTTGAAGTGTTTCTCTGGAGATGCACCGCTTTTGAGAAACTGGATTGTGATGTGTTTTTTTCTCTATTAATCAACGCGGGCAGCGATAGTGTTGCATGTCTCTCATACACCGTGTCGGAGATGACAACTTACGGCATACCTGCGTATATATGACCTACTAATACAAGAAATACGTTGTTAAGCCTTGCTAAGTATTTTTCAATGGCATATACAGTATTAGATGCTATAGTCTTATCGGTGGGCCTGTCAGGCTGTCTGTGTCTCCAGATGCTTTTGGTTTGTGTTTAATTTTGATTGTTCTCGATCAACTAATGAAATACAACATCCTTTAAAACTGGGATTAGTATGCTGCTGTGGTCTCTATTCTGCCTTCACCTTGCTTTTCCCTCCAGTGCTAGAGGAGGTACTGGTTTCCATTGAAAATGAGCTGCAGGCAGTGGAGATGCAGATTCAGGAGCTTGTGGATAAACAGCAGGAACTCATTCAAAAGAAGATGAGGGTGAAGAGTCTGATAAAGCAGTCCTCAGGAGACTTGGAGGCAGGTGGAAGTAAAGACACCGAAACCTCAGCCGAGGCATGGAACAAAAAAGGTTTGCAGAATCCAATGCAAATATTCTAACATAGAAGTAAACTAATTCAGTAGGGAAAAATGTGTTCCTACAGAGTGTTGTTTGGATAACAATACTGTCCTATTTGATTTTGTTCAGCTGGGTGACCTGCCATCTTAATTACACAGGGTAATGTTTGTACTTAACTCCCTGGACATTCCTAAATACTAATCTGAGGTATTCTGGGCAGAATTATCACAAGAATGGCCTGTTATAACTACTTTTATTCTTTTCTTGTTGCAAAGTCACAACTTGATTTGATTTGCCATAAGAATCCCAGAGTGAATCTGGATGCATTGCAATACTTATATTCCCTGTTTATTTATGTTCTAAAAATAGTTACTCTGGATCTTTTCAGGATTTGATAACAACAGTCGTGCACTCTCAAAGTTACTTCTTGCTGTCTTTGTGTTTCTTCTTGCTTGAGTGGGTAGGACATTGGTGTGTCTGCCGTGGGTTATGTAGCCTCACCGTCTTACCAAATTATGCAAATTAGATGGATGCTGACTGCCAAAAGTAACACAGAATACATTAGTATGGTAGAGTTAGTCCAAGTGGCAAGTATCTCATGGTGGTGTGAGGGCTGCTGTTCTTTTGGAAGTGCTGTCTTTCAAGTTAAACATCAACTGAGGTCCTGGATAGCTTGTGGGTCTTGACCATGTTATGCCTAGCCAAATTCAATTCACATCTTTTTATTATGTTTTTTCCCTCCTCTTTTACTTCACTTGCAATTTGGAAATGCATTGTTAGTTTCTGCCTGTATCTATTGTATGTATTCCATTTTTTGGCTTTTTTAAAAATGAAATTAATTTTGTAGTCTAATCCATATTTGTCTGTGTTTGAGAAAAGTGTTATGCAAATGTAAGAATACTGTTACTTTATAATTGCAAATTGATGCTACTGAACAAATCGATTTGTTTTGGGTGACTTTGTACGTAATCCTCTCCTCCTATGCTATGAAAACTAACGTCTTTGCAATCAGATGCTGTGTACGTGTTGAATAAGAACAGTAGCTAAATTTGTTCCCGGTACAAAGCTCCCTGAAGTCAGTGGGAGGCTTTTCTTGGTTTCAGAGAGCCTCGGATCTTGGCTGTGATCTCTGTAAATTAGGAAGCAATGTCACCTCAAGTCGCAAAGTTAATTCTTGCATTGCATGCGGTGTGCCCTGGAGTTCCCACACTTTTTCTGCATTTTAGTTTTAATAATACAAAAATGGTTAATATGCTTCCCGATGCATCTGAAATTTAAGTTCTTACAGTATTATGTCTTTAAATGATGCAATCTTTAGCTCTTTATTGAAGAAAAGAAAAACCTATTATAAGCATGTTGGGGTGATTATTTTGGGGAAGATTAAACTTCCCCTCCCCCCCCCTTTTATTTTTTTTTCAATAAATGCTTATTATTTCTGGAATATATGGAAAAAATGGTAGCCCTGCCTTCATTATACTACTTGTAATCATTGCATTTGTGTGAGGGAAGCATTTGGGCAACTTAGTAGTGAGACTGTTGTAGGGCTCAGTGTCTAGTTTTACTTATTTTCAGGGTAGGCTTCTCATTTCCATTTAATTTTGGACTAATCAGTTAACTTGGTCATTAGCACTTCGAAGTTCTTCATCTGCTTATGAGTTTTTAGCATTAGTTCACATTTATGTGCAATGAGAGCCTTTAGTCTGGAGGTGGATTGTGTTTACATTTCATAGGGCTTTCAAAGGTCCGCCTTAGAAATTAGTTTATAGAGACTCAGGTTGTGGGTGGCTTTTTGTGTGCCATTATTGAATCTTTGAACGCTTTACCAGATCTAAAATTGGATTGCTTCCAGATTTACTTACTGTATATGTAAATTGCCCTTCCTTCTTATATTTTAACAAACTTCGTTATGAAACGTGTTTGGTTTTTTTTCCCTTAACAGATTTTCCGTGGTATGAGAAGATAAAAACTGCACTGCAGAGCAAGTTTAAACTCCAGAAGTTTAGGTCCTTGCAGCTTGAAACAGTAAATGCTGCAATGGCGGGAAAGGATATATTTCTTGTCATGCCCACGGGTGGTGGAAAGAGCCTTTGCTATCAGTTACCAGCTGTCTGTTCTGATGGTATGTAAGGGAAGAAAAGGTCACATATAAACAATTGGATTTATTTTCTCCCTTTTATAATTATTTGGAGAATGAACATTATATTGGTGTCTAATATCACGATATGGGGGAAAAAGAGCAAAGAGATGAGAAAGATTTACTAGAAATATTTGCTTTGCTCTATTTTCTCTGAAGGAGCAGTAGCAGCTTTAAAATAGATGTGCCTTTTAGATGTGATTTAGATTTAAATAATTTATCTAGTTCCTTTCAATCTGTTATGTTATTAAACACTGAAAGAACTTTTTAAAAGTTTGTCACTATTTTTTTTCTTTCTTTCTCTTTTAATTCAATATACAGACTATAAATTATTAAAGTATGGATATCTGTTATCTGTCTGTTCCACTCTAAAGTTTTAGCTTCAGATTATTTGGAAGAGACTTTGCGTATTAATTTTTAAAAACAAATATCCAGTTCTAGTTTTTAAGCTTTTTTTTTTTTTTTAAATAACCCATCCAACTGCATGGAAGCTTACTTATTTACAAAGTCCAAATTTACCAATACCTGGCATTGCTTAGTTGTGTGGTAAATTCGCACCTCACGACACAGGTGTGGATCCAACTTTGCTTTGTATATTGGTTCTTATGCTCTGTTTGTTGCAGCTCAGTTGTTTGTGGTCTAGATTCTGAGAGAAGGTGCATGTCCCAGGCAGCTGATCAGAAGTATCCCTGTGTGACCTAGCCTCGCTTATCAGCTATCTAGGAGGGGAATCTGCTACAATCACGTTTGGCAATTCCTTCAGAACAGAGCTGATGCATTAGTAAAAAGTATTAGAGGAGATATTTGTGACATCTGAACTGTTCAGCCGGCACAATGATTGATTGTTACAGGTTTCACACTTGTGATATGTCCGTTGATATCACTTATGGAAGATCAGCTCATGGTTTTGGAACAGCTTGGTATTTCTGCAGCTTTATTAAATGCCTCAAGCAGTAAGGTATGTTTAACTGCCAAGTCTTCGTGGTTTTTGTGGTGTATGTGTCAGCGTCTTGCCTGTGTGTATGTTATTTACGAATACTGAATGAATGGCACAGTTTTATTAGCTAATGCCATTCTATCAACAGTATCTTGCTAGCGATGTGCTGTCACATGGGTAAAATGAGTAAGTATCTTGCATTCCTGTTCTAATGACAAGAACACACGTAAACCAACACCTTTCATGGAATAAATAGGTTTCATGGGACTATTTAGAGGATGTAAAGTACCTTTGGCTGGTGTGTGTTGTAGTTTTTTTACTCAGTTTCTAGACTTAAAAGAAGATCGGAGTAGGTAATTTTTGTCCACTAGTAACATGTTGAGCAGCGCAGGCTTTTACGTATAATTATTTATCTTACTTTAGGATGGTAAGCTGTTTGATCCAGAGGCCAAGAAACAACTTATTTCCCAGGCTGTTATTAGTCAATTGCTTTTTACAGTGAAATATATTTTTCTGACTGCCAGGAGGCCATGGTCATTAACTTGCACATGACACTGGATTTGATAGGTTAGTGGCTTGATGCAATGTGCCAAACTTGGAGCCTGCTTTGAGGTAAAGCGCTTTGAAAACTCAATAATAAAGACTACAATTGTGTGTAAGAAATTCTTTTACACTTGTAGTACCACAGGCATGTTTGGTACATTATAGTTTATTGGGAAAATACTGATACAATACAATGAAGCAAAGACAAATATTCAATAGTTTGCTTTTTCAAAGTTCTGTGACAGATTTTCCAAGTATTAAAATGAACATTTTATATATAATGATCTTCTGCAAAGACTTATAGTAGTGGTAAATGCTATGTAACAGTTTATCAGTCTCTGTTAATTACCCCTTATGTATTGTTAATAACTACTTAAGAATCTTAGTACTAAGCGACTTCAGTCTGTTGTCCTAGTTTGTTAGCCCCTGATTTCTCCTTTTGTTTTGAACAGGAACACGTGAAGTGGGTTCATACCGAAATGCTGGACAGAAATTCGCAACTGAAGCTCATTTATGTGACCCCGGAGAAGATTGCAAAAAGCAAAATGTTCATGTCAAAGCTAGAGAAGGCTTATCAAGCAGGGTGTCTTGCTCGCATTGCTGTAGATGAGGTCCATTGCTGTAGTCAATGGGGCCATGACTTCAGGCCTGGTATGCTCACTAGAAATCCAGTTTGCAGTGTTATTCAGGCATCAATAAATAATGAGTTAGGCCTGAAATAAAGCCTGGTGCTTTCCTCGTGTTAAGTAAATACTTAGTGTATGGCAAGTACTTGTGTTGGCTCACGGACTTTAATTCGGAAGTGACTATATCCTTGTCCAGGAGCTAAGTTCATGCAAATGGGGGTGATTTCAATGTAGATTTTGCTGTCGGTATTCTGAAAAGCTCCTAATTCAGTTTACTTTAATTGGAGGTTAATGAAATGAAAGGTTTTGGCTGCCATCTTTAATATGGACAACACAGTCGTCTTTAATCTACTGCTACATGAAAAAGTGTCATTCTGTACACTGGTCCCTAACACCCTGGGTGACAGAGGTAGCGCATTTTGTACATTCATGAGATATATTTTAATCGCTTTTAAAGCAAGTTGAAACAAATGCCCTTGACTTGCAGGGAAAGAAAGTGTGCTTCAGTCTGTTTCTTATCTTGTCAGTTTTAGAAGACTGTTACTTACTGGTTACTGTTTCTTTGCCTTTGAAAGAAAATCTGATTTGAAGCAATAGTAACTGTAAAGTCAGCCTTTGCAGTTGTGTTAAAAAGTGGTGTCTGAGCAAAAAGCCGTGCCAGTTAAACGGGCAATGTGGAATTTGGATGTGTACCTCTGGCTGCATTTCTGTTCTAAGGCAGCAAGTGATAGTCAGCAGGGAGCCTTTAAAAACTTTCCTTAGTACAGTCTGGCCTGTGTATCCAAATTCTACATTGCCTGTTTATTAGCAAAGCTGTGTTTGCTGAAAAGCTGTTTCTAAAAACAGACCTGCAAAATAACCTGAATGTTGGTTAATGGTTTTTCTAACTTTTTAAGAACTTCTATTTCAATATGGTTTGCCTTCTGAATTGTGGCTGTTTCTGTGAAATTCAATTGGAAGAGAAAGCATCTATTTTGATAAGTGCAACCTTCTTATTACTTCATTTGGATGTATCAATTAGTTCTGTGGTAAATTGATCAGTAATAACATTTATTGCAGTATTACCCCACTGAATGCTATCTACATGAGTATCTTTTTTAACTTTGGATCTGTGGTATGAGAAATCTTTTTCTTTCCCCTTTTTGTTTTCTTTCTTAGACTACAAGTCTCTCGGTATCTTGAAAAGACAGTTTCCCAATGCTCCCTTGATTGGATTGACAGCAACTGCTACAAATCATGTTTTAAAGGATGCTCAGAAAATTTTGCATGTTCAGAAGTGCATTACCTTTACTGCTTCTTTCAACCGGCCCAATCTTTACTATGAGGTATGTCTTATTACCTGTTTGTTTGACTGTGTTGCAGTCATGTTATCTTCTGTAAGTTACAGCTGATTAATTTTAGAATAGATTTTCAATTACACGTTTTAATAATAAATAGCTTTTCAACTGAATGATGATGTTCTTTCATGACTTCATCTTGCTGAACTTGCTGTCATCTGCAGAGGAACTTGGGCTGCTCTGTCTTTGTGAGCAAGGCTTATCGGATAGGACTGTGTACAGGGGAGAGGGAGGTAGCCAGCTCAGACTGCTACAACCTGTTGGAAAATATGCCATATGATTACAAAAAGTTGTGATTTATTGTGTTGTACTGTATTTTCAGTTTGACCACAGGTTCTTTTATTGTTTTTCATGGGAAAACTTGTGATTTTGGTTTCTTTTCCTGTGGACTTTTGAGATGTAATCTGGCTGTACACAAAAAGAATATAGTAATTTTGGATAAATGGCAGAATAGTTGTGTTTATTGTACTGGAAGAAGTAGAATAATAGGATTGTTTGACAGACTGTGTGCCTGCTTAAAGAACTCTCTGGCATGTGCATATTATATTTTTGAGGTTCGGCATAAGCCTTCAAATAATGAAGATTTCATTGAAGACATAGTTAAGGTCATTAATGGAAGATACAAAGGACTCTCAGGTAAAAAGTGTTTTAAAAAAAAAAAAGCAGCATGTTATTTTTTTATAATCTTAAGTGTTACAGGGATGCTTTCAAGTGATCCTGAAACACGTAGAGAAATTCTGCCTTCGCCATACATTAAACATCCAGCATTAAAAGAAATGAAATTTTAATAAAACCCATACCTTGAATAATTACTCTTTTCACTCATTAGTGTTTAAATGTCTTTACAGTTTACTTACATCTTCTGAAGTATTGAAATATAATGTTGATGTATATAAAACAATGTTTACATAGATAAGAATAATAGCAATTTTTAAGCTTGTAAAAACAAGGCTCAAAAAAGGTTATCTGAATGTTCTTATATCATGTGTATGTCATTTAGTATCTGTGTGTCAGGATACTTACTATCTTTAACACTTCTTTTTCATATTTGATCATAAGATTCATGTATTATTCAGTGCCCAGAATGGGTGCGTGGTGGGGTGAATTGCGCACTTGTGAAGAAAGCAGAACTGTAAAGGTTGGACTTTGTGTAGTCAGTAAATTATGTAGTGCAAATAAAGAGGAGAGCCATATTACAAAGGCAACAGAACCCAATTTTCCAGAGCAGCAGTCTGTCCCTGTCTCTGCTGTGGGACTCTGTGGCTGTGATGAGCAGCTCCCCGAGTACAAAGTGTGCTAAGATGATCACAAATTACATGGCTTTGCGTGTAATCCTTGACTTAGCCCAGACTGACTAATGACAAAAAGCAGATTTATCTGAAACCTCAGGTGACATGTCGTGGATGTCATAAAGAACAGCACTCTTTCACATAAGCATTAATAACCATTGTCCTCCTTGAACATTAATAGAATACTTCCGTGATTACGTGGGTTGGCACTCATATTTTCTCTTTAGCCTACAAGTCAAAGCTGATAATTGAAGTTCCATTTGTGGCTACCAATACTGCAGACTGAACAGGCACAAAGATCGTTCACTGGTTTTTATTTATTTATTTTTAAGTTAATAAAACTTTCAAGGTTGTTTTTAAGAATTGGGGATTGTTTGGGTTTTTTAAGACATTACAATAAATCATCTTTCACTTTTGTGCAGGAATCGTTTACTGTTTTTCTCAGAAGGATTCTGAGCAAGTTACTGTGAGTTTGCAGAAACTGGGAATCAAGGCAGGGACTTACCATGCAAACATGGATGCTAAATACAAGACCAAAGTTCATAAAGGATGGGCAGCAAATCAAATCCAGGTTAAGTAGATACTTTTCATAGACTTATGTCTCCTTTAAACAAATTGTGTTTTGGTACCTTGATGGTTTCTTAATCTTATTTCAGGTTGTAGTGGCGACTGTTGCTTTTGGCATGGGAATTGATAAACCTGATGTGAGGTTTGTAATTCATCATTCTATGAGCAAATCCATGGAGAACTACTACCAAGAGAGTGGACGTGCAGGTATTGTAGGAAATGGCTTTTGCAAAGCAGCCATTTACATCCGTGAAACCAATAAAATTGTACTTTGATTTCAGCCATTTGTGCAAAGCAAAGCATCTTGTCTTTGAGACAGGTTCCAAAGTGTATAATGCCACTCTGCCTCTGTAAAGAGGCTTTAAAACAAATCGAAACTACATTCGTGATCTCAGGCCTCTCTACTGCAGTGTAGCAAAGAGTAACTAAGTACCTAGCCCTTTACTCGGCATGTTTTTCATTACTTGATTATTGTGACGTCCGTGGCTTACCAGAATAATGTCATAACATGACATTGACTGATCGAATGTATGTTACAGAAAGGGTTACTTTTTTTTTTTTTCTTTGCATAGCAACTTGGTTGAGATTTTAACTATGCCTGTATGGTAGAAATTGGCCTTAATGCTGGCCTAAGAAATACAACAGTCATCAAAGCTTGTGGGAGTTTACATCTGCTTACGCTAGAGAGACAAGGGCCGTGTAAGTGCTGAAATAGTTGTTTCACAATGTTTATCAACTTGAGGTGATTAGAGCAAGCTTTTGTGTGTTTTTTTTCCATAAATCAGTTTAAATGAGATTCTTCTGGAGGGGATTAATTAAGCACTGCTACTCATTTGCCTGAACACACTACTTAGCTTATGAAACCTTCCTTTTTCCCCTTGACTGCCCATCCAAGTGAAGTAGTTCCTTTTTGTTATATGTTAAATCTTTAAAAATTTAGGTTTTTTTGACCTTTTCTGCTCTTTGGATCTTGTAAACAGCAGGAGGGCACCCATCAGCACATCATTGGGAGGGGTGGGCAACGGGAAGGAAGAGATGATCCAAGTTCAGCTATAGAAGACGCAGTTGGTTTTAAGTGGAATATTTTGTTAAATCATACCTAATTCTCTCTTTATGTATTACCATTAATACCTAACAAGGTATTTGAAGCTCATAATGTCTTTTAATCAAATAAGAATTAGGCTTCAAGATGTATTTGGCTAGGATTTTCCAAGAGGTGTTAGGGTGAGAAAATTATGATTTCACTGACTTTCTGTATGAAATCAGTATTTTATTTTAATTGTTAAAGGGTAAAAATCTTCATTGTGTAGTATTTTCAGTTTGCTTGATTCTGTAGTTGTAGAAGACTGTTCTAAATCTATTTTATTTCTAGTCTGCATCATGCTATGTTCTATTGGCTGACATGTTATGCTTGGTATTCTGTTACAGTCATGCACTCCCTATGAAGGGGCTGCAGAAGCCCATGCAGATAAGTGGAATTTGTACCAGAAAATGCTATACTTAAAGTAAATCTCTTCTGAAGTTTAAAGTCTAAATTTTTTGTTTGTTTTAATGCATTGCAGGTAGAGATGACCAAAAAGCTGACTGCATTTTGTATTACGGTTTTGGAGATATATTCAGAATCAGCTCAATGGTGGTGATGGAAAATGTAGGGCAAGAGAAGCTGTATGATATGGTGTCTTACTGTCAGAATATGAACAAGTAAGTTACTGTGGTGGCTTGGTTGCTTAGTTTTTAGATAGTTAAGCTACTTTTGTTGGTTTTTTTAGAGGGTATTTAAAAAAAAAAAAGCACTGAACAAAAAACCCCCACAAAACCAACCACCACAACAAAACAAAAAACCCCCTCCACACTACAGAAACATTGCCACAGTGACGGAGTCTTGAGTTTGGAGCTTGTGGTTTGGCTGCTCAGTAGGTGTACTCTTGCACGTAACTGAATGTCGGTGTGTGCTTGTCAGCTTCAGGATAAAGTTCTGGAAGCAGTTATGTTGAGATAAAATATCTGTCAACAGACAGTGTTTGGATTTCAAATCCCATTCAGAGCAAATACTGGAATGCTTTGGTTTTTACTCTAAGGTACCAGTGTTTCATGGCCACAGAGGAACCTGCGTGTGTTTAATGCTTCATCTGCTGCACTGAGCTGTATTGAATACTTCATGGAAAACACCTGGATCTATGTTGTGGACAACTCGTGCATTTGCTATAGCCTTTGTTGGCCTCAGTCTAAGAATTAGTTCATATTCTTATGATTTCTCATTCTATTGGAATTGCAGATTATACTTACTTTTCTGCTTTAACCAAACTGTTCCTATAGCAGTGTTTAGTATTGCTGAAAGCTACTAGTTACTCCCGTTAGTGTAACTGACAGGGAATAAATACTGTGTTGCAGTGTTTGTTTTCTGAGTTTTCCCGAGATAATTCTTCATGCTTGTTTTGAGATATGAGCTGACCCAGGGACCTCCTTTTTGCCACTTTCATGATTGATGACGCAGGTGTATACATGTATGTTCTACAGTCCCTCTTTGCTCTCTGTTCTTTCAGGTGTCGCCGGGTCCTCATAGCCCATCATTTTGACGAAGTGTGGGATTCTGCAAACTGCAACAGAATGTGTGATAACTGCTGTAGAGAGAACTGTAAGTAAATTGTTTTTATAACCAAGGAAGGAGAACGTGGAGAAGGTTGGCTTAAAGAAGTATCTAGTTTAGACAAACTGTGAGCAACTTCTGTACCGTGTGCTCATAACACTGCCCGTTTCCAAGGTTCAACTTTTGTTATGAACATCAGTTTTTGGTGGCTTAGTGTTGTCAAATTCAGGGTGTTTAGCAGGATACTTCCCGGTTTGGCTTTTTGCCTGAGGCCAAATGCTTTGGTATCTTTCAGGCTCAGCCGTTCACCTGTTCCCAGAAGTGAAGCTGGGGCAAGGGGGAAATTGGCTTACCTGTTTTAAAAAGATTCTGGTATGTTTTCTTTCAGGATTTTTTTTTTTTGGGTGTGAAAGCTTTGTTTTGAGAAGGAGTCTCTGGCTCTCTGCATGCCAAACTGTTCACACTTAGGCTCTGAGAAGGCAGAGTTTGCGTGTCCTTTTACAACTTGCCTGGTAAAACCTCTGAGGATTTCAGTGCTGCATGCTCACGAGACCTACCTGTGTGAGGACTGTGCGTGACAGTTGTGCAGAACAACTGAGCACGCTAATTCAGGATTTTGCCGTGTGTTAGCCCTAGCAGCGCAATGTCTGTCTAGTGTGTGCTCTTCTTTGGAAGAAAGTTGGGATCATAAGAGGGAAGGCATATGGGCCAGGCGTAGAGGGAACTTAGGAGACGAGCTGAAACAAGACCTGCTGCTGCATGGTAAAGGAGGATGGTTTCAGCAGAACACGGTTCTGGGACATAAGTTCTTTTGCTGCTTTGCCTACAAACATCCTGGGCGGTGTCGGGTAGCTGGTTTAAACTACGCTTTCAAGGGTGATCATTGGCTGCTTTGACTGTCATTTTTGGTACCCATCCAGAAAGTCATAAATCTCTGAAGATGCACAAAGTATCTGTTGCTGCACTTACAGTGAGAGCTGTGGTTCAGACACAGGAAATCCCATACAAAGCTAGGAAGCTCTGAAAAGAGTGCTGAGGAAAAGTTGGTCTTGGGCATCTCTCTTAGACATACAAAACCACCTTAAATTTCTTCAAGTAACAGGCGAATTCTTGTAATATGTGGAAAATACCATCTCCTCATACCTCATATCTGTTGCAAAGCATTTGGATAACGTAGTGATCGGCACTTGAAAAACTTAGGAACAACTCCATTTTCAAAGCTGTTCTCATAACTAGACTTTATTTCCCTGTACGGTTTTTGGGGGTACCCCCCAAAGTAGACAAAACAAAGATATTTAACCTCTTTTTTTTTTTTTCTTTATACAGCTAGTTAGTTATATCTATATAATGAAACTGTTTTGCAAAATCACGCAAGTAACAATGTCTTGTTATCTTCTAGTTGGAAATGGGGCTTAGTTGAAATTTATACTGGGATCAGAGGTTGAGAAAAGTATGGAGCTTGCTTGTACCCAAGACTTACAGGAGCCATGTGATGAAGTATGGTTGAAATACATCTTGTTTACTGCTGGTTTACCCTCAGGGCCTTTTGATATGTAAGCAAGGTCTGAGGAAACGTAGCAGTAGTACTAGTTCTTCAGTACTTAACTCTTAGTGTTGGAGGGGGCAGTTGGGATAATTCTGTGCCATGATCTGATCATGCAGTAGAAGCACGATCATTATGTACTACATGGTTGTGTTAGTGCTCGGAATAATTAGTCATGATGAAGCTAATTTGTATAATGAAATCAATACTTTTTTTCCATCTCATTTTGTTCGTGTCTTGAGAGAAGAAATGTCTCGCTTATTCTTCAATTCCTTTTTGCTCTCTATTCTTTCAGTAATAAATACTATAGGTGAGGAAAAGGAAGCCAGCTGCAGAGTAACACAGTAGCTACCTTACAGATTTTATGCTTATGTGAAGTAATTTCTGTGGTTTGTAACGTTAAATACATGTAAAAATGTTTGCAGGATTGGAGTTCTAATAACGAAGTAGAAAGAGAAATGTAAGTTTGAGTACAAATACATCCTAATTTGACAGAGGGAAAGTTATGGCTTTATTTGTTAAAAGTTACAGCTTTATTTGTGACACATTTATATATTTATAGATGTACGTATAAATACACCTAATATATATATGGTTACTATGTAAATAACTATAAATAACTTGCTATTTAAATATTACTTCACTTTCATTTGTAGCATGTGAGAAAATGGATATAACAGGATACTGCAGGGATCTAATCAAGATACTCGAGCAAGCTGAAAACATGAGTGAGAAGCTCACCCCACTGAAATTAATCGATGCGTGGTCTGGGAAAGGCGTATCAAAACTCAGAGTGGCTGAAGTTACTCCACCAAAGCACCCTCGAGAGGAACTGGAGAGGATTATTGCCCATTTACTGCTGCAGCAGTATCTGAGGTATGTAAGATGACTGCTGCCTTTTTTTTAACATCTAGTAGTCATTTTTCTTTACTCTCGTGTTAATTCTGTATCATATTAATGGATACATTCCGTAGTCTCATTTTTAGCCTTTATTTTGGATGCACTTAATGTGGTTTCTCAGAAGATTACTGTATTTCTGCTTCAAAATGATAAAACAAAAATTGGAGGAGCATTTGAAATGGTGAATCTCTTGCAATTTTAAAAAGCTGAGGTCTTCTGTATTCGGGTTGAACCTTTAAATCTGCAGCAGGCTTCATTTTGGAGAAGTCTGCTGTTTACATGGAGTCTCATCTACATTCCATGGCTAAGCAAAGCAAGTGGAGTTGCCCAGTTGACATCTAAGCAGGACAGGCTGGCTAATGTGGAAAGTGGTACTCAGAAATTTTAAGAAAGCATAGTGAAAATAACAACAGTGCTTCTCTTGTAACCTGGCTGTCTGTATGGTATGTGGTTTGTTGTCTTTTCATACAGTTTTAGAAGTTCAAAGAATTTGTACAAATCAAATACATAATCCCTTTATTTTTGTCTTAAATTTTTTTGGCATCTGTTTGTACAGCTGACTTGTTACACTCTTAAGAGGGTGAGCAGATGAGTCATTACACCTTTTTTCCTCATTTTCCTCCATGTATTCCAACAGACAGACACGTGTGTGCGTGTGTAAAAGTCCACAAACTGAACTATGTTAAGCGTTGGCCAGACTCGCTCTAAATTAAGCAACTATCCACTTGAATAGATAAAGCAGAATCAAGCTGCTATTTGGAACATCCATCAGAAGGGTTAACGTGTCCCATTTTTCCCCTGCATGGTCTAGCCTCTCTTTGTCTCCAACCTTCTCTTATAACACTGATTTAATTTATGCAGGGAAGACTTCAGCTTCACGGCATTTGCTACAATATCCTACCTGAAGATAGGACCAAAAGCAAGTCTGCTGAAAAATGAGGCGCATGTCATCACTATACAAGGGATAACAAACAAGAAAAGTGCTTACAAGGTATTTGTATCTGTACTGACTTGCTATATAGATAGCTTTTCCATTATAGTTTACTTTAATAGTTTGGTATCTGCTCAATATATTTTTCATAGTAATGCAAACAACAGGATTTAAAATAGATCTCATTATCTTCTCTCGTGTGTGGGAACACTGAAAAAGAAGGAAAACAATGTTAGAATTTTCATAGATTTGTTTATAACTTACAGGACAAACCATCTCAATCTTCGAATTCGAAAGGAAGCAGAGAAAATGCTCAGACTATTTCAAAGACTGTCCAAGATTCAGCGGTGAAGAATTCACAGGAACATAAACGGCCTAACTGTGGTTCTAACTTAAAGGCAAAGAAGCTTAAGCTTCAGGCAGGTGGAGATGACCAACCAGTAGTTCTTGACTGAGTTTCACAGACTACATTTAGGATCTAATCATGTTTGCTTCTCCATGGACAATCCAGTGTGTAAGTTCAGCTTGTGTTTTAGTAATGGTATTTTTTGTGCATTTTTTTAAATAAAAATAAGCAGCAGGGAAACAAGTATCTTTAAAGCCCTCAAAAGTCTAGTAGTGAAGGGAAAAATGCTTCATATAAAAATAACTGGTGTATATCTTACGATACAGCAATGACTACAAAATGCAAATAATTACTGTGTTGCCTTTTGAACTCTTTTGGAAGTGCAGTGTATAGGAACACTATTGCAGAATCACGCAGGCTGGAAGGGATGTCCAGAGATCATCTAGTCCAACCTCCTGCTCAAAGCAGGTCCAGTTGGAATAGGTTGCTCAGGGCTGTGTCCAGTTAAGTTCTGCCTGTCCCCAAGGATGGAGATTCCACAACCCCTCTCAGCACCTGTTCCAGTACTTGACCACCTTCATGACCAAAAAAAAGAAAAAAGGATATTTCTTAGAGCTAATTTTTATCTCCTGTCTTGCAACTTGTCTGTTGTCTCTTGTCCTACCACTGTGTTCTTTCGAGAAGAGTCTGGCCCCACTGCTGCTACGCTCTTTCATTAGGTAAGACAACAGCAAGATCACAACAATTGCTGCACCTCCCCCCTGGCTTTCGTCTTTTTTAGTCTGGAAGAAATCCAGTTCTCTGTTTCTCCTCTCTAAGCCCCTGCTTCTCCTCCCGGAGTACCTAGGCAGCTTGGCAGCCCTCTGCTAGACTCAATCCAGTGCATCAGTGTGCTTCTCTTACTGGGAGGTACAAAACTTAACCCAGTGCTCAATCTGTAATCTCACAGGTGCTGAATACCCAGAAAGAGCAATTTCCCCAAAACTGCTGGTTACATTCTTGTTAATATTGTCTGTGCTGCAAAGGCACGCTGCTGATTCACGTTCAGCTTGTTATCTACCGGGAACCTGGGTCCTTTTCTGCAAAGCTACTTTCTAACCAGTCCGGCCCCAGCCTGTACTGTTACATGCTGTTACTCCATCCCATGTGCGGGACTTTGCTTTTGCCTTTAACTTAGAGGTCCCCGTCAGCCCATGTGTCCAGCCTGTCTAGGTCCTTCTGAATAGCAGCCCTGCTCTCTGGTGCATCAACAGCTCTCCCAAGCTTGGTGTCGTCTGCAGGCTGGCTGGAGCACACTCCATCCCTGTATCCAGATTGTCAGCGAAGACCCTAAATTATATTGGCCCCAGTATTGATGTTGGGACTTCGTACCACAGATCCCGATTCTTTGAACCAGGTGGTCCAGACAACTTTCTGCCTACCTTGTACATTTATCCAGTCTATATCTCACTGATACTTCTAGCTGTAAGGAAATGTCAAAAGCCTTGCTAAAGTCAAGGTATTCAACATCCATTGCTATCCCCTTATTCACACAGGCAGTTATCTCAGTCAGTCTGCTTGATCTGGTATGCTTCGCTTCCGGTAGATCTAGCTGGCTGTTCCCAGTCACCTCCATATGTCTGAAAATGTCTTCTGGGGGTATTTGCTCCTTAAGTTTCCTGGGGGCTGAGGTGAAGTTGACTGGCATGTAACTCCTTAGACCCTCCTTTTTGCAGATGGGCGAGATACTTGCCTTTTCCCAGTCGTCGGGAACCTCCCGCGGTCTCCAAGTCCTTTCAGAAGCGATAGTCTTGCGCTGACCTCAGCTAGCTTCCGCAGCACCCCTCAGTCCTGCGGATTTGTGTACGGCCAATTGGCTGAAGTGATCTGTAACTCCACCTTCCTCTACTGCTCTACTCCCACGGACTGTTAGTAGGCTCGGGGACCTGGGAGGTCTGAGGGCAAACCCTGCCGGTGAAAAGGAGGCAAAAACCGCAAGTACCTCAGGCTTTTCCATGTCCCATGTGACTAGCTCCTTTACCACTCTGAGCGGTGGGACCGTACTTTCCTTACCCTTCCTTTTGCTGCCAAGGTACTTCCAGAAGCTCTTCTTACTGCCTTTCGCATCCTTTGCTAGTTCCACCTCCAGCTGAGCTCTTACATTTCTAACTCCCTCCCTGTGTGCTCAGGCAATGTCTCTACTTGTTCCGCGTATCTTGTACCTTCTGCCTCCTTTTTGTGTTTGAGCTAGCTGAGGAGTTCTCTGTTCACCCGTGCTGGCCCTCTGCCAGGCTTGCTTACCTTCTGCACGTAGGAAGACTCTGTGTGTGTTGAGGAGGTTGTGGTTTGGAAATCAAGTAGCTCTTCTTGAGCCCCTTTGCCTTCCAGGGCAGTCTCCCTGGGATCCTGACCAGCAAATCCCAGAACAAGCTGAAATGTGTTCTCCTGAGGTCCACGGTAGTGGTTCTGCTATGTCTTCCTCGCTTCTCTGTCGAGTTTAAAATTCTGAATCACAGTCACTGAGCAACATCTGGGATCTGGGCACCTAGTAAGAAACAAACCTGTCGATGTCTCCAAGTCAATGAGGGCCTCTGTCCCCCACAGGAGGGATTCTCTGGTAACTCTCATCTTCCTTTTCTTCATTGTGTGAATGCTTGGCTTAGGTTCAGCTGGTATCAACACATTCCTTGGTGGTCGTCATCCTCCTCTTTCTCAGGGCACTGTACCTACTCTGCAACGGCAGAGCTGCAGGTGGAAAAGGAGCCCTTTTGTGTTGCTGGAAATGAGGTTTCCAGCTTTCCCTCCTGTGGGGGTCTCCGTCCACTGCTCCTGCGAGGGTAGTCTCAAGGTTTTTCCTCCTTTGCAGCACAGGGCTTGGGTGGTCCTTAGCTCTGCAGCATCTCCGTGAGGACCCTGCCGTCTCCTGTTCCTCCTCCTGGCTGCTACGCGGGCTGTTCACCTCCTCCTGCAGCTCCTTCACCCAGCAACTCGGCACTGCAACCAGAGCACAGCTCTGCCAGTGAGGCTGCTGTCGCCAGCCCCAGGGAGAGACATCAGACTCCCGGAGATGTGGGCTGCTGCAGCACCCTTCCCCTGGAGCTGCGTGTGGGTCAAGGCCACTGCTCTGCCAGGGGCGGCTGTTCCAGCCCAGGTGGACATCACCATTACTGCAGTTTTGAGCAGAGATGTGGCCCTTTTCTGCAATACTTATACCTACTACAGCATATTTGAGTACTTGAGTGTACTTCAGAGAAGAATTTCAACAGGGCATTGTTACAACATTGCAGTACTTCTGACTTGTAGAGATTTTTGTGAAATATTATATGTATTTATCCCTTTAAAATATGTCTGTTCCTCTTAGAACTGGATTTCTCTAGCTTGTCATTCAAACAGAAAATTACCTTTCCTGTGCTTTTCAGAAGTACCTAGATTTATATTTAAAAACAAGACAACTTTTCTTGATCTCAGCTGTTCCCTTTGTAGAAGTTACACTCTATATGGGAAACACAGGAAAAAAATGCCACTCAAGGCATACATACTTTTCTCTCCTCTTTTTTCCCCTGTTGAATTGGCTTATATTCCAACTACAGATCTGTATTTTACTTAGCAGTGAACCTGGTTGTCCTAAGAAATACTCTTCTCCTCTATAAGCACTAGAACGTGACTGCACTGAAAGTTGCATATTTTAAGCCCTAAATGTGGGCTGTGTTAAACTTCGTCTCTGGGAGGTTTCTGAATTCTAGCTGCTTAACTAACTTTGCTGCTCCACCTATCCACTTGCTTATGTTCCTGTTGTTTGTGGAAATGGAAAAGAGAAAGCAACTATGGGAGAGTATCACAGCTTGCCTGTGGCTTAAAGTAGCGTGTCTCCACCAAAGAGCAGCCTGTCTCTTTCGACTCCCCTATGATTCCTTTCACGTAACATCTTGGTTCTGTCAAGGTAAGAGAGAGCCAGCGCTTACTGCTGCAAATGTTCTTACATCACCTCATCCCACAAATCCCAGTGGCTGACAGCAATTAAATACCTGTCGGGGTGAACAGAGAGTGTGTTTCTCTGTAACACACAGGTTCAGTGCAAGCTTAGTCAAAACTGTAACAGTTGAGAAAAGAAAGATGATAAAAATCAGTCAGGATTACAACGTAAGAGTGGAACAGAAGACAGAAGTTGTTTTTAAGATGTTGCACAAGTAGTGGGAATTTGATAATTCAGAAATTGTGGTAGAATTTTGAGGTTTGGAATTAGATTGAAACTGATACTTTTTTCTTTTCGCTAGAAAGGCAGAAAAACTATACTTGAACACTGTCAGGACCCGAGGTTGAACATGGGAAGACGTTAGCGTACTAGGTGCAAAGGGACAGACGATACAAAGAATGCTTGAGCTGTTACCTTGATGAGGCTGGAAAAACGTGAGCCGCTACTGAAATCCTGGTGTTTGGTAACCAGTCAGGCCTTTTGCTGCCACTGAGGACTCGGTGCTTTCAGTTCCACTTGTGTTTGTCAGAGTTGGGAGCAAGAATAGCTGGGCTGAGGGGAAGAGGCCTGAAGAGCAGCTCTGTCCAGACTTTCAGTTCCTGAGTGAGTGGCAACAACTGGTGGGCTTTGGTTTTGTTTCTGCTTAACCTTTAAGCAGTGCTTAATCTCAGAAATGCAGCTGTTGTGGTTATGCTCTTTATTAAAAAGAATTTTTGAACCACAGGGAAGTTACAAATAAGAGCGAGTGGTCCTCTCCTTGCCCCTCAGGGTTCTTGTAGACTGAGCCCCTCATTCCAGGACTGTAAAATGCTGTTGGGATATATTTGGTAACTAGGGAATTACCCTTATTAATTCCTTTGAGATGGATCTCAACCTAGAACCATGTGACCTCCCTTCTCTCACATGTACTTCGAGACATTGCTAGAACGCTTGCCCTCTTAATATTTACATTTGACTAATTATATACAAGGAAAAGCTTCATAATAATGTCTACTTACTGTATGAAAAGGAACCTGCCCTGAGGAAAGCGATACTCTTCTCCAAACAAGGAGCAAGCCATGTGGCTTAGCGCTGTTCCACATTCTGACAGCACAGAATCACAGGACAGCCCAGGTGGGGAGGGACCTCGAGAGATCTGGTCCAACCTCTCCCAGGAAAGGGAGCCTAGGCCAGATTATCAGCACCCTGTCCAGGTGTGTCTTGAAAGCCTGCTGTGAGGGGGACCCTACCCCTACACCCCTGCCCTGCAGAGGTTGTACCAGTGATTGGTTGTTCTCGCTGTGAAAACTTTCTTTCTGATGTTGAAATAAACCTGAAGGAGTGCTTGAAGGGTTCAGAACAGCTGGTGTTTTTCAGTACAAGCAAGCATCAGGGTACATCAAAAGCTTCAGTTCG
>NW_008825614.1:5027038-5047582 GCF_000699105.1 Pygoscelis adeliae
GAAGGGTCACAATCTCTTCCCTCAGCAATCTCTATGGACTACAGAAAATCTTCAGCTACAATTTTTCTGCCTCCCATTTCAGCAGGGAGAATATTTAACGGTACATGAAGTAGAAATATATACCTGTAGACTTCCTTTGATGTTCATCAGTGTTTCCAGAACCATGTAACTCTGCTGCCAGAATGGTAAAGACCCAACAGCTACTGCTGACTTCACACGTGAGGCTGAATGCTAGATTAGATTATTTTTTAAGATTCTAGCAGCCAATGATCAGTAGGGCAAGTTCAAACTCATTATAAACGTTAAGTTCTGGTAGGTTTCGTTTTGGATGCCCGACACACATGTTCATATACCAACTTAAGTATAAAACAAACATGATTAAGAACATGCTCTTCATTTTTCTGGTGGAATCTTGTCAGTGAGTAAAGCTTAGTATTTCACCCGTTGTTTAACTGGAACCTTTGCCAAAAGTGGAATTAAGTCATTTAATGAAACACTCATTCTCTTAAGAAGTAATTAGAGTGATTTTCCAGGAGAAGTCTCAGTATGTACTGGCAACTTTGCATTTAGTGGAGTACAACAAACTGTTCCCAGTTTGTCCCTAAATAAACAGCAACTCCCAAGTAGCAACTGTAGAACAAACACAAAAGCCAGTATGAAACAACCTATGTCCATGGATGGCACTATGGAATACGGAGAGGACGTTAAGGAATAGCTTAAGTTGTTTGGCTGTGTCACCTAGGCACTAAATTATGCCTAGCAACTAAAGAAGGAACTTGACTGAAGCAAGCCTGTACATACACATCACTGTTAGTAAAGTGCATCTTGCGTAACTAAACATACAGCCAGGGAGCTAGTTACAACTGAAAACAAACAGCTCAAACCCCCATTTGCAACTTAATAGTAGGTATTTTGTCACTAGCTACCACAAGTCAAATTGGAGCTTAGTACCTGCAAAAATTCCTTCCTAGAACCGACATGCATGACAGTGGAAATGAGGAGAGGGCAGAAAGTGGCCAAGACACATAGTCCCATGCACATTTTCATTAAGTGACTAATAGTTGTCTGTGAAGAATTCCATCGGGATACAGGACTTGCACGCAAAACGGCATCCAGTACCATCTACCACATCATCTGGATAGAGCAGCCTGCTCCGCAGGCTCTTGACAGGGAAGACCACTGCAGGCGACATCCACCAGTGCTGTCGTGTTTGCCTTTCCTTGGAGTGCACCGCACATGGATCAGACAGGATGCACCACAGCACCTGAACAACAGAAGTGACAAGCAGTAAAAAAGCTGCTCTCAACTGACAACTCATCCTGGCCTTCATTGTTCCAAGTTTGTGTGTTCTGTACTTAGCCGAGTAGAAGATACATTTATTTCAGAAATAAACTTATGGGGGGTGGGTGTAGATGAAGCATCCATCTTGCTGTATATTTGCAGACCACATTCCAGTTAGTGAGAGCTCCGAGCACCCTGTGCCCTAAAGATGTCCTCTGATCTGAGCCAGCTCGAGAGAGAAGGTACCCTCAGCTGGAATAGGAGTCTAAAAGCCTGTGGCAATACTCACAGGTCTGAGCAGTGGAGGGGTGCTAGTGGGATGGCAACTCACCCTGTGAGTGCCTTGTAAATGTTCACCTGAGCAAGTAGTTTTAGGAAGCAGGGGCTTTCCCACCCTAGCCAATACTCACACCACCCAAGTCCGGAGGTAGCTTTAGGCGGGTAAGGCAGCACCATCACATCCAGGCATCCTGGCTCACAAGGGTGGCTTACTGGTTGGGATGAGGAACATGCACGGCACCAAGCCATGGGGCAAGTGGGCTCTGGTAACCGTGGCAGGTGAATCATGCTTGCTTTGGGGAAGAAGGGGGCTATGAGGCAGGCATGGGATTTAACACGTTTTATTTACTTTTAAAAAGCAAAGGCTACCTCGCATTCAAGTGAATGCAGTGCTACCTTAACAGTGCAGCGAAGCCCATTTTTTAAGACTGTTCTAGCCCTGTTCCCAACACGCTCATCTAATCTAGATGAAAACTCTTTGCTGACACTAATCCACTTGCTTTTGTGGCTGCATTTCTACACAGATCAATTTAATTTGCCGGTCAGTATTTTGACAAAATCAACGCAAAATCTTAATAAGGAATTGCATTTATCCCTCATTTCTGGTAATCCTGAGGAAACAGTTTTATAAGACACATTACTTGGTGTCAAAACGGGGTTTTGTTCAATCAAAATAATCTTCTATATCAATATCTGGATTCAGGAGATCTTCACCATAGGCTGAAAGATCCATCTGATTTAAAATTAAGTTTTCGAAGGTTTCTTCCAAGTCCGTTTCACCAATCAGCACAGCTCCCATCATTCGGCCATTCTGCATCACGACTTTAACATACTCTTGTCCCTTGGTACACCTCAGCATGAGTTCATGGTCTAAACCCAAGCCTTGAGCGTTGTATTTCCCCAATACCACCACCTAACAGAAGGAAAAAGAAAAAGCACTCGTAAGATCATTGCAGTGGCTTTTAGTATTTCTGCTGATAACAGGTCTAAGCTTCAGAAGACTGAGGTAAACAGGGAAATATTTGTCCCTAGGGAACCTCCTCCCTTCGTTGGCTCTCAAACCCACAACAGAATTAGAAGTCTTCACCTTGACGAAGATTCACCTACACAAACCCAATAATGAACCAGTTACCACGCTGAACTGTGTTGAATTTATCCATGAACAGAAATTTAATGAACCGGAATATACACAGAGATGCAAAACAGATCAATTGTCATTCACCAATTAAAATTTGTAACATATCTGTAAAGATCTTTGCCCTCTTCAGTTTCAGCATGCAAAGTTAGTATGAATGCAGAAAATCTAAACTAAGATTAATTATTATATAGAGAAAACTCTTTTGTCAATATTAAAGCATCTGTTCAGTGTTGGCAAGTGAATATAAATAAGCAATACGTGTGTTACTCAGTGGTTTAAGACTATTAGACTGTATTTACTTTACCTTGTAATTGAAAAATTTTGTAACATGGGCGAATAGTTCAAAGCTGAAATCCATATCAATAGATTCCCCTAAAGTATCTGCTACCATGCATTTTGCTGCATACCATCCCATCTGCCTAGCTTGAGTCCACAGTCTCATCTAAAAAAAAAATCAAAAAGATTTAAAAACACAGACACATGTCACTGCGCAGTGACCGACACTCGCTGTTCTCATCAGCGCATACTACGTATTTTCATTGTACTCGGAAAGGCTGAACAGCTTGGCTTTCAGCCACAGAGATAAAATTATCTGTCATCAACACACCCGGGATTATTTACTTGTTCGCTGGATTCCGCTTCAATTAAACTTTCTTTTCTCCCATCTGTGTAATAGCATGTAATTTACTTTGTAGATTAGACTGCTGCTGAGGGCACAATCCCATGATTTGATTTACCTGATGCCACACGGGACTAGGTTCCCACGACGCCGTGCAGATATCTCCAGCTGCATATATATCTGGCAGGGATGTGCGCATGTGTTTATCTACATTAAGACCTCCATCTTCACCTACAGCAAACTAAAGTATTTGCATAGATCAGCACTAGCAAAAATAATCATTTAAACTAAGTAATTCAACTTCATCCATTTTACGCAGTCATCTCATTTGTTACTCTTTAGTGGCAGACTCCCAAAAAAATTTCAGTGCTTAATCACAAGATTTGAAGACAAAGTTATATCAATAAATACTACGGGAACCCAGCAAGATGCTCTTCTGGATGCCGTGTAGCAACAGAGAGGGTGGTCATTCAGTGCAAACAGTTTATGGCTATTCCTTCTCGCATCTGACCTGACTCAATTGGAAAAGACCGATAACCACAAGAGAAACACGGTGTTCAAACCTCACCATCTCCAGACTCCGTCGTCTTCAAGGGAAGAAAACAGATCCCCCAAAGAGTGCCATAACGAAGTATTTTTCACAACTGTCCACATATAAAAGTATTACTTCCCCATACTATAAGGCAACCCTGCCCCCTGCAGAATTTACCCTGAATCTTACCGAACCTAGAGCCCTTCAAATAAGCAAAGACAAAATGAGCCCACAAAAGTAGAATTTCCTAGCAATCTCTGCATTCTTTTCTCACCAGGTTTAAGAACAGATCAGTGTTGCATTTTACAAGTGACCTTCACATATCCTTTAAAATATCGCAAACTGTATTAAAAAAAGCTTAGAATAGCATTACATACTGAGTAACTAATTATTTAACATGAGACTATCTAGAGTGGCAAGACACAAAGCATTAAGCGTTATTTCTAGAACACAGCATAGGTTTTCAAAATATTGCCACAGATACCTAGGCAGGGAAGCAACAGAGCTTGCCAAATTTCAAGTCACACCACGTATGTTACAGGGACACCGAGTCTTCAGAGTTCATTTTGTATTTTTGCCAAGGCCACAAAATACCATTGCAAATACCTAATTCCTAATCTAAACTTCGTAACGTAGGTCTTGAAATATTTCATGGCTCAACATCAGAGGTATGTTTTCATAATTTTCTTCTGCTCTATTCAGATGACAGCATTTTACTTCCTCATCAGAAGGAACTGCAAAACACCACATACCCTAATGTACGGGTTTTGGCTGGGATGGAGTTAATTTTCTTCATAGTAGCTAGGATGGGGCTATGTTTGGGATTTGTGCTGGAAACAGTGTTGATAACACAGGGATGTTTTCGTTACTGCTGAGCAGTGCTGACACAGAGTCAAGGCCTTTTCTGCCTCTCACACCACCCCACCAGCGAGTAGGCTGGGGGTGCACAAGAAGGTGGGAGAGGACACAGCCGGGCTGGCTGACCCAAACTGACCAAAGGGATATTCCATACCATATGATGTCATGCTCAGCATATAATGCTGGGGGAAGAAGAAGGAAGGGGGGGGACATTCAGAGTGATGGCATTTGTCTTCCCAAGTAACCGTTCCACATGATGGAGCTCTGCTTTCCTGGAGATGGCTGAACACCTGCCTGCCGGTGGGAAGTAGTGAATTAATTCTTTGCTTTGCTTGCGGGCGCAGCTTTTGCTCTACCTATTAAACTGTCTTTATCTCAACCCACGAGTTTTCTCACTTTTACTCTTCTGATTCTCTCCCCCATCCCACCGGGGGGGCAGTGAGCAAGTGGCTGCATGGTGCTTAGTTGCCAGCTGGGGTTAAACCAGACACCTAAAATGGAGACAGAATGATCTCAAGGCCTGAACATCCACATGGCAGCTATGAGCTCTGTAATCATCATCCACGTTTGGATGCTGATTCAAAGTGTGACTTCCCTCAATGAATATGAGCACCTCTGTAGCTCAGTTTCCTAGATGAAAGTTACTGGAAATAACTGATTCCTTCCCAGGAGAAAATTTTAAGATTTGTAAGATAAGAATATGGTGCAGAGTTAACACAAAAATTATTCTATATTTTTGCAACATCAACCAATTATACAAATGTTTTTCTCTCTTTGTATAGGCTTAATCTTAACAGTATATTGTATATATACTGTGTATCAGTACATATCATGAGTATCAATATAATAAGCCAAGAACAGTAGTGAAATTAATTTTTTATCACGTTGGGCATTTCCAGTATCAATGTACCTGCCTTATTTTGAAAGGCTGTACAACATTCAAAACCTTTATCAATCAGTGTTTCATGTCAGAAGTATAAACCAGCTGAAAGAGCTTATTTCACCTTACTTAAAAAAATCCAACAAACAAACAGCTTAAACTTCAAAAGAAATCAGTATACTTACGTTATTGCCATCAAGAAATGGTTTAACATTTGGCACAACTCCAGTTGCACTGACAATGAAATCGCATCCATAAATTTTTCCATTAGTTAATTCCACATATACAGGCCATAGCACTAAAAAAGGGGAAAATTTTGCCCTGAGAACGTAACCAACAGAAGTTATTTTATTAATGATATCTTATTATAAGATATGAAATAAAAAGAAGAAAAAAAATCTTCTGGAGGTATCTAATTGATTAGGTAGGGTAAAAATAAAATAACCCCCTAAAACCAGAGATTACCTACAACATTTCTTAACTTCATTCAGGACTAGAAAAATGGGATTTTGGAGCTTAGCTCCAAGTCCTACTATTAACTTTCTCTGGAATTTTCCTAAATCAAAGCCCTCATTTGTCGGGGGAAAATACTGTGTCCTGCCACTGCTTCAGACCCACGGGATGGTCTCTGAAGTACACAATTGCCAAATATTCTTTTCGATATAAATTTACAGATGCACAGGAAATGCCTTAAAAACAGAAAGAATGTCAGAGATTTGACTTCCTAGAATTGTATGCTGAAAGTAACTGGCTATTAAAATAGTATTTTAAATATTAATTTTCATTCATACAATTTATAGATAGAATTACTCATGAAACAAGTGATACTTTCTTCTACTTTCTTTGAAAGATTACATCAGTTCTGATGCTAAATGTTTTTTGGTTTTTTTTTTTTCCCCACTTCTGTTTGAACTCTACTATTAACATATGATTTTATTGGACGGTCGCAAGGAGGGAGTATTCTGCCTACAGGATTTAGGTGACTTTGTGGAAAGAGAGTCTGACCCATAACATTTTGTAATTCAATTGTAGCCCATAAATCAAATTCTCAACTACTCTAAATTGCTAGAGCTCCACTTAATTCATAAAGGATTTTTTTTTCCAAATCTGTATTTGCTCTCAAACAGCAAAGATGATCAAACATGCTCCAGCACTGCTTCATCTTCAACATGTTCTTTCTAATCAGCACTGGCACCTACCCTTGTCTGGTTCTACATTTTTCTCTTCCTTAGGAAAAGTCAAAGAAGTCCGTTGCAGTTGTATAAATTCTTGCTGTAAGTATATTTTCTTTACTTCACATAGTGTTTCAATATGTACTTTATGAGAAAACTAAAGAAAGATTGACAAAATTGTAAACATAATGATTAGCAATAACAGTATTTTTAATAGCAAGTATACCTTCACCTAAATTGACATGTTACTAAACTGGAAAAGAAAAAAATACAAAACCCCACACATATCCCATCCTAAAGCATGACACATTAGCTGAGTTCCCACACTTTTCCCTTTTTTGGCACAGATCTAACCATAGCAAATGGCAATTTACCTGCTTTTTCAGCAGATACCTGATGTTCCTTGAAATTTCATGACAATTTAGATTTTTCTGGCGTGCCAGAAAACATATTCAAGTTCCCCTGAGTTTACAGGAAGAGAATTCAGAACGGAAAAAGTAAATTCGTCTTTCCTATCTTTCAGTATTTGAAACCCTTCATTTTTCTATCATTAATTGAATTCTGATAACAATAAAAGGCTTATGTTCCAAATGCTGTAAGAAGAAAAATATACCCTGTTCCATCAACCCATGTTTCAACCACTTACTCTTATTCTGAGCTCGAGGCAGATGTTGGAAAGTTACCTGTTTCTCTAAACCATTTTGTGGATTCAGGCCTTGAACAGATTTATTCTCCACTACACAAACACATTTCCACAGCCTTCAACAGCCAAAATACCACCGATTACTCTGCTAAATATCCTAAACGTCCTTTAGTTGGTATTGTAAAGCCATTGCTGTAGAATCTATGACTGAGGACCTTTGAAAGGACTTTTTTTTTTTCAAATGAGTGTAACAGATGCAAACACCTAACGTCTAAGAAATTAACAAATAAAAACCTGATAAACAATTATGAAATGTGAGGATTTTTACTTTATTTCAAACACAACTCTTCACAATGCTCATGTCCACTACTGATTTTGCATTTCATTACCTGCTGTGACAGGAGACTGATGCTCCCTGTACCTCTGTACAAATCCGACTGTTCTATTTTTCACATAAGAAAACGTACGTATGGCAGCTAAAATCAGGACAATAGAGGAACCACTGCTTCTGGTTAAAACTAGGATTGACACCAGTCCTACAGAAATATGCAAACCAACATTTATGTCTCAATCTGAAGAGCAAATTGCTAAAACTCTGCCAGTGGATCCGATCAGCCATCTTCCTGTTCAAGCAGAAAATTACTTTATTTGTGTTAACATTTTCCTGTTTAATTCTGACAGAACAGGAAAATCAGTTCAAGCACATTTTGTTTTTATTTTTCTAATAATCCTGAATGTGACATTTCACATTCTGTCATCCTCACCCACTTAAAGCAATATTTAAACAAATGTGTAAGCAAGATTATGACCATACCTCTTTAGTCCCTTTAAGACATAAGCCCTCATGCCAATCGGGGCCTAAGGCACTGCCCGGTTTGTCAGATGCTGCTCTACGTCTTTCTTTTTCCTCACTTCCTGAAGGAAAGAGACGGAGAGTATCAGACTTAGCGTGCATATTTCACTGCCTGCAGAATTCAGAACAAGGATTCTCAACTAAGAGAAATACGATCTGGTTGCCAGAAGGGAAGAAAAAAAAACGTGTAATGTCCCAAAACCCATTAATTTGCAGACAAATCGAACTCCAAGCCAGTATTTTTACACCTTTCAACTTCATGCCTTTCATTACTTCACTCATCTCCGAAACAACCATGCCACTGTTAGGTGCCTGCATGGAGACCAACCCCCAACAGCACCAGGGTTCTGGAGACCCATGGTAGACTTAGTTGCTCAATATCAGTGCTAATACTTAAATTGATGTCCATCTGCTAGCAAATGTGCACCATCCCCTCCACTGCATGAAAGTCCAAATTCTAACATACCATGATACATCTGAAAAACCCTGGGTGCCATTTTGTGATGTTTAGGCTGAGTCTTTTACAATTTATTCTTCCAACCTAAAGTCTAGAACCATGCTCTTCTTTTTGTTGTTATTTTAGTCCTATATATGTTTCTGTAATGTTTGTTCATGCAGTTCTAATTAACTGTTGTGATTATGACTGCAGTTTCACTGCCTCTGTAATAACGTTCTGTGAGGTTTCATCTCGACCTCCAATAGCTTATTACAGGAAAGCTCCTTCCTACATAATGCTGATGTAATTCAGAAAAATGTTAAAATATTGCAGAAAATAGAACAGGTTCTTCAGCAGATGGAATACAGGAAATGAAATGTAAACTTGGCACAGCTATAAAGATAAGCACATTTTTTACAGTTTTTAGGTGACTATTACATGCTGTCATGTGTCTACATAAATTCTGGATTGGTTTTTATATCGCTTTTTTACTGTTACTTTTTTGAAGAAGGAAATGTTTACTGATATCATCAATAGCCTTATTTACGGCCTGCTAAATTAACTGATCTTACGACTATCTTTAATATTAAATGCTGCTGCTGCAGCATTAGGAAACTAAAACACCATACCTTCCATTGTATATTTGGTTCTTTTACATTCAATTGGAGTCTCTCGTTTTTCAGCAGTTAGCTTTGGAGTGAGAAATTCAGCTGCTCCTGCATCAAAAAAAGTGTTCCCGATGGCTTTGTCTTTGATAGCCCAGATTACTTCACAGCCGTGAATTTCATACCTGTGGACATTTAAACAGTGGATAAAGTGACAGGCTACCCGAAAGGGATCTGACTCTTAGCAACACAACTAGAAGCATGACAGGTTTCATTCCAGAAGCTAAAAAATAAGGGATCCAAGACTTCTAAGCCTATCAAATCCACTACTGCTTCTAAATATTTACGTAAGAAACTCATTTAAAAAAAATCTCAAGTTGACAGGTCATACTTTCTTACCAGCACCTCAACTGAACCAGGGTGGGGGGTGAGGAGAGGCAGATCAAATTTATAATACTACTTAATATTTCCTGTTCCCCACAATGAAAAAAACGTGCATTTTTGCCAGACTGCCCACTGCTAAGAACAGACATTTGGATCTTGTTTGTGCTACCTGGAACATGAGCTGGTAAAGACATGCAGAGGACAATCTAGTGAAAGTGAAAAAGTGATTCCCTGCAACACAAAACAAGACCATATAATTGTGTAATACAGATGTTTCTGTAATCTAGCAGACTGCAGGACCACACGGTTCAATATCCTACCTGTGACAAAGGCCATGTCAGACACTTCAAAAGCTCTAAGAACTTAAATTAGGCTTGGTGCAAGATAAGCTGCCTCTCTCTTCCTGTTACATCTTCTGTCTCCAGAAGTCAGACAAGTTTTATAACTTAAATATTGCCCTTAATAGTCTTAACAGAAATCTCTGTTGATGCCAAATCAGAAAAATGCTGTATATTCTTGATATCTATGTGTCAAAGCTTCTTCTGAAGCTTGCTGGATTTTGTGACAGTAAGCGCCACTATACTGTGAAAAAGTTATTTTAATAAATTTTGCTACTAAATGCTTTAAGAGCTACAATTTTATAAGTCAACCTTCTCCCAAACTCATGCACGCTAGATTTAACATAGCATTGTTAAAGATTTTATTTGCATATGTATCTTTAAAACTTAGTCATTTACTTACACCAATTCAAGTGCAATCCCACCATTTCCTACCACTACTATTCTCTCAGATTGAGCCAAATTCTTCTGAAAAGCCTGCATTAAGAAGCAAAAAAAAAAGTCAGTTACAACTTAGATCATATGTTCCCTCATACTGATCAATTACATACTTATAAATATTTTCTTGCTCTCTTAGTTGTCTTATTTTGATTTTCTCAGACTACTGATACACATCTTCTTATGCTAAGATCTGTTACAGAAGCTAATGAATGTGATAGAACTCACAGGTTTAAGGGATGAAGTTATATATACAGCCTTACAAGCCTCAAATTGAGACAGGAGAAGTTCAATAATTACATTTAAGCCAATTTGACAGAACCCTTAATAGAATCCAGGAGACTTTTCTCTGTCCTAGAGATCACTAGCATTGTGATATCTATTAATCCAGTTTTATCACAACTTGCATAACTTTCACAGTAATTTGTATAACATTAAAAAGGCAAAGATAGCAGAAATTTAGGAATTTAAAAATTCCTGATCAAAACTCAGGAATTTAAAAAAATAATTTGTAGCAAATCAAAGAACCAATTTTATTTGTGCAAAAAACTTTCAGAAAGAAACAAGTCTCCAAATCCATCTTAGTGGTGAGAGAAAAAAAAATATAGCCCAGACGGTATTTTTTAGATCATAATATAACCACGTCAAGTATTTTCTTTCAAGCAAATTAAGAATCACAACTGTCAGACCAGCTATTGCAGTTACATGAAAATCCATTCATCCATGCTTCCAGTTTACCTAATTGTATCAGAGAGCCTAAACATGAAAACTGCAGTCCTTTAATCTCTTCAGAGAAGGATACTGAAGTTCTATCAGAGGGGACTAGTGAATGCAACCGGTCACCATTAAAAAAGCCCCAAAAACCAGAAACAAGTATTTTCAGTCTCATTCAAAGTCCAACATCAGCTTTGACAAATGACAGCCCAGTCTACTGTCTCCCACAGTGGCCAATAGTGGATGCACAGGGAAGACCATCAGAAGATGACAAGCACACAATACTATCCTGGAAGACCCTCACAGGTTCCAGACACCTGATGCCACTCAGGTGGCATCTTTCTCTTCAATTTAGACAAGATAAAGGCTGTCTTTTTTGTGTGTTTTTTCTTCCCCCTTCTTCTCCTTCCCTTTTTTTTTTTCTTTTTTTAAACTCAGGTAAAGTTTTAATATTCAAAACAAACAACAACAACTTCATAGTTTCACTTCAGCTTGCTTGAAAACGTAGCTCCTTTTTTATTCTCAACATCAAACTTCATTTGATGAATTACAGTTCTTATGTTACGGAGAAGCAGCGTTCACTTTCACCCCGCCTACCCTAATTCTAAAGACCTATAGCAGTGAAACCACCTCACTTTCTACTTCCAAACTGAAGTTTTACTCTATTAAGTCATTCCTCATGTGAAAACTTTTCCACATCTTTGACTATAACTAACTTTTCTGTACAATAAGGAGAGGCTACCGTAGAACTAGAAAAGTGTCCTTCAGTAGCTTTTCACTGTAAGAAGTAGCCCTTCGTACCTTCTCAGGGAAGTTTCTACTGGTGCCTACTTCCCGTTTATATTCTCAGATTGGCTTCTGCCTGGAGGGTAAAAGAATACCATTTATTCTAGATTATCATGTTCAAAATATTGTCTATGAGCTATCTATAAACTTAATAAATTTAGTGACTAATTAATTTATTTAACCGTATTTTAAGGCTACTTCCCTGCTACTGAAAGTGTTCCTGTTTAAGGATATATGTAATAACAAACATCATCTTATGTTTCCCCATTTCACTCTGCAATCGTTTTTAGTGTTTTGCATCAGAAGCGGGAATATATTATACACTTATGAGTCTAAAACACATTTACCTGTGCACTGTCAGTATCCCGGATTCCTAACACATATGGGTTTCCTTCAAAAATTAATTTTGGTTTTGCTCCAGCACACAGGCAAAGTTTTTCATACATATATTCTTTCCCATCTTCAGTGAAAATTTTCTGTTAAAAATTAAATGAAACGAAAAAACAATTGGAGACATTTAAGAGAACATCAGCTTTTTTTTTCCTTAATGTCACAGTATTTTGCAGATACTAAAAGCTGTAACTGGCTTCCTGAAGAGCAAGCCTTCATACCCTCATTGATTGTGTGTAATTTATTTACATCACACTCACCACAGACTTACAAGCCTAAATACATGACATCATATGATAATGGATAAAATGGAAAGTGTACACGGTGCACTCAAAGAAAGATGAAATATAAAGATTACCACTCGGTGGCGCTCCGTACTCACTATCTGTGCTAAAAGAATCGGTTTTCTATGTGACAATGTCCCCCCACCCCAGTAATAGATGTAGACCTATGCACTACTATGTATTAGCTATTAAGAATCTCATTCAAAACACCTCAACAACAGTAAACCTGTGTTAACTTAACCAGCCACAGGCTAGAATACAGTTTAGAAAGACCGCAAATTCTGTTCTTTGCTAAAGAAAAAGGGTAGGCGCTAAACAAGCTACATCATTCTGCAACAAGCAATACTTAAATTTTAACATTTTATGACCTTATTTGTTGTTTTCCAAACTATAAGCTAAATAGTTTATACTGGTTTTGCAGAAAGATAGTTTTTAAAGGTTTTCAGAAAACAGATGCAAAAGATCCTCCAAATCCATATACATGAAATATTCACGTTCACAGAGACATACCTAAACTAAAACAACATAATAATAATGATACAAGAATATAACTCAATTTGGAATATTAGCAGAATTATACTCTAAGTCGAATCATATCTCTGTGACTTAAAATGAGCAAAACCAGTTTTAGATCTGAATGTGAGTTTCTGATAAATGGTGAAGTGACAAATAAAATGTCGAGTTGACACAGAAACTAACAAGGATCTGTATATGCTGTACACTGCTCATACTTGCAACATATTTCCTGCTAAAAGAAAGAAAAGGTGGAAATGTTGCTTCTTTCAAGAATTATTATTTTTTTAATCATACAGTTGTTAATATTTTGGTCTCTGTAGCAACAAGCAGTACTCTGGTAATCAGCTATCTCCAACCAAGGGTTACAGAAATTTTGACACCTACATTGATATACAGTATTGGTTTCATTGACTGGTTTTTCCCTGCTATTCCAATCAGGTATTCAATGCAATATCTCTAAGGTGTCAAAGATTTAAATCTAAAAGATACAGTTTCTTAATTAACAAGTAATTTTTCATCAACAATTATGTCCCCTGCATATACTTCTACTTGAACAACAGTAAGTGATAAGTGAAATTACAGTTAGGAAGTATTTTCTTGTAATTTTGGTAACTTAACGCTTTAATAACCAAAATGTTCTTCAACAGAATTTCATGCCCAAAATATTCACCAGTTTTAGATTTTTTTTTTTAATAATTTGAAAAAACCACATAAAAGAGAAAACATTAGCTTACATGTTCATCACTTTTCAATTGTTTTACTCCAGACTGTATAACTTTAATATTGGGATATCGTCTTTCTAACAGAGAGCTTGGTTGCTCTTCTACATCAAATTCCTCAAGTGTTTTGGAGACCTGTAGGAAGAAGAGAGGTATTTGAAAATATGAATCATTTATTCATCTCTTTCTAAAGCTTGTAACAAAATGTGTTTATGTTCGTTTCCAGTAAAGAAGTCACAACATAAAGCCCATAATGTCTCAAAACATGTTATCATGTTACTGCTAAAAGTTCCTTTTCATATACAGAATCCTTTCATGCCTATTCCTGGTAAGAGTCATAGTAGCACAGAGAATTTTAATTCTAAAGCTAGAGATTAAGCAAAAATGGAGAACCCTGATGGCTGCTCTAACTGCTGTAATGTTTTATTCCACATATAGACTGTATTATTAGAGTGGGCAACACTGCTTTTTAACTTAGCTGATGCAGTGTTAAGACCCTGTTTTTCTGTGTGTTATAACTTTGATAAAATAACTCAATGATGTTCCCCCATGCAAGCATCTTCCTCTCCTCGGTATTTTGGGGAAAAAAATTTGGTCAAAATAGCTTAGAGAATTATGGAAACACACTTTTGTCTGGAATAAATATTTTTATTCTATTTTTGAAAAAAAATCTGGTGACGTTTTCTTCAAAAACCTAATGATTCAAAAACCTCCTGTTGCCGGTACTTGGCCCTTATGTCAGGAAAAGTGCTTACTGTTGTTCAGCTTGTAAGCAGGACATACAAGACAAGTGTTTAGGCAAAACAGATTCAAGACCACCCCAAAGCACTTACTTAGTTAGCATCTCATCCGTAGTCACTATCTGATATTTCAAGAGATTGGAGCCGGTGGGGGGTGGGGGGAAGAGGCAAACCACAACTTGAAAACATTCAAGTAAGTTATGTTGATTTGGGATTTCTTCCAGAAGGGAGCGGCTGCATGGGAATCTCCAGGCCTTCTACTTTATAGAATATTCAGAGAGTCTGGAACATAGCTAGGAACCAGAAGCCACACCATGCTTGCAATTCAGAGCAAAACGAAGATGCTCATGTCCAAAACTGAGATGCTGCCTTCAAATACTGTTTAGCTATTCCCTTATTCTTCAGATACTGAAACTTCTGCCGATGTGAATTACAGACTTTACATCTCTGCAACATGTAAGTGTCCTTCCTGGATACTCGTGACCCTACTGTCAGCACTCTCAAACTCAGAAGATATTCTTTAGTTGGGTGTTAGCCTACCAGTCTCACAGAGCTCTCTCAGTCTCTCAGCTATGTTCTCAGCACCCCGTTAGCCCCGGACAAAAACCACAGTGCAAAAGGAAGAGATGCTGATAGCCAATTACAGCCACTAAATGCAAAAGAACAGCTGTTCAAATCTCTTTATGCTTTATTTTCCCCCTGTAGTGATTTGAATTAGGCATTCATACACCAGGAAGAATTACGTTAAAACCGGGCTGTCAGATAAACTGCAGAGTGGTCTTTCTTTACTCGTCATGAGATACGCCTCACCTGTTAAATACCATGTTTCAGAAAGAGTCATGAATATAAATGCCAGGTGGAAGCCCAGCTCTTGGTGTCTTAACTTTCCCTGAGAGGTAAAACCTAACTTCTTACTGGCTGGCAGCTTTGCATCCTGAGTTCTGCGCAATCCAGTCTCCACCTCTTTCCATGCCTCTATGGTAGAGTTCAAAGCTCCCTTGGAGTGGGAAAAAGAGTAGTGCTTTCCAAGCTCTGAGCACCTCTGCGAAACTAGTTTACTGAACCTACTAGCCAGAAATCTGAACTCATGCATGGATTTTATGTTGGTTTGTTTTTTTTTTTCAAACTAGCAGGAAAGAGGTCATTGAATCACCAGCTGCTGGAGACGTAGACAAAGCTGAAGGCAATTTCACAGAAGGCTATGCCTTTTTTTTGTTACTTGTCAGAAGTCTGTTTCTGCCTGAAATTCAAACACACTACTGTATATGAGAACCACTAGCCAGACTAAGTTTCTTAAGTAATTTATTCCAAAGATACCATTTCAGTGCTTAAAAGGGAGCATACCCATTAACAAAGCAGTGAAATGAAGCTTCAGTATCTTAGAAAGTACTTCAACAATGTAAGCACCCAGTTTAACCTTTGCTCGAGTGTTGTGAATATATGCACCAATTACTAATGATTATGAATCACTCCAAAACATCTCAACAGTCCTACTAACACCACTGCAGTCACACTAATGTGAAAAACAAGTTCAGAATCATAAGCATTTTCAGGATTAGGTTCTAAATTATCCGTACATACACAAACTTCTAAAGAAAAATTAAGTCTCTCTTACCTGTTTGAAATTCGTTACAGCTTTTATAACTGGAGAAGTTGTCATTAAAAAAATGTCTTCTGATGGGAATTCCATGGCCAGCTTGTAAAGAAACAGAAATCATGATGAGTGAATATAATCATGAATAGCTTTTGACTTTAAGACAATAAAATTATTGGTGAAAAGTAATACGTGTTACTACATTACTTTAGTCTTGTAGAATCCTATTGGATAAACACTACTTCAAGGTAATGGAAGGGTAACAACTAAAATGAACAGAATTTGGAGACCCAAGATTTTAATTCATTCACATACAAATATATCTTCAAGAACTGCAGCCATAGTGTAAATGACTACTCAGAAGACTATTCTTACAGTATTCTAAAGGCCAACTGTAGGAACACACTATGATCATGTGATTTCTGGAGACACCCAGTTGCTGGACGTACTTTTTTTTATTGCATAGCAGTGACTAATTGTTCACAGATTTCGTTCTAACAGAGGAAATACTGATTCCTATTGGCTATTTTAAATGTTATTTAGTAAACTAATAAATGGATTATGATCTTCAGAGCGCTACTAAGCAATGCAAGACTTTTACAGGCCCCAAGCCAGAGCGAAGAATTCCCATTTTAAATGCGCATTGCTCCGCCACAGAAAATAAATCAGCTCTGTCAAGTATAAACCACTCATCTCTGAGGTACAGACAAAACCCAGGGTTCCTTGTCACCAGCATTCTACAGATGAGCAGAACAGTTGTATAAGCCACCAAGAAGCACATTCGTGTTGTACACGAGCAACTGAGTTACAAAGGGACTAGTATGTATTCCTGTACCTCGGACAGGAGCAATGTAACATAGTAGTCTGAAGGCGAAAGTAGCAAAACCTTGTTGCTGGTTTAAGGGAGATTCGCATGGTATTACCCTCAGCAAATACAAATTAATTTAACGAGGCTATGTAAAACTTCATGTAATCCACACTTTATAGCATGAATCCCTAATGTGTTTCACACATATTGTAGCTGTACGCTTTGTATTGATGGACAACAGGAAGAAAGGTTGACACGTAACATACTGCACAGTTGCTCCCAGCTTATCCAACAAGCCTCAGAAAAACTACAGAATGCTATGGAAAGCATGTGATCATGTCCAATATCTTTATTAATGACAGATAGCAGGATTCAGTGCACCTTCAGCAAGTTTACAAATAATACCAAGCTGAGTGGTGCAGTCAATTAGTTAGAGGGAAGGGATGCCACCCAGAGGGCCCCTGACAGGCTTCAGGAGTAGGCCCATGTGAACCTCCTGAGGTTCAGCAAGGCCAAGTGCAAGATCCTACACCTGGGTGGGGGCAACCCCTGGTATCAATACAGGCTGGGGATGAAGGGATTGAGAGCAGCCCTGCCGAGAAGGACTTGGGGGTACTGGTGGATGAAAAGCTGGACGTGAGCCGGCAATGTGCGCTTGCAGCCCAGAAGGCCACTCGTATCCTGGGCTGCATCAAAAGAAGCGTGGCCAGCAGACTGAGGGACCCCACCTGGAGTACTGCATCCAGCTCTGGGGCCCCCAGCACAAGACAGACACGGACCTGTTAGAGCAGGTCCAGAGTAGGGCCACGGTCAATGGTCAGAGGGCTGGAACACCTCTCTTATGAGGACAGGCTGAAAGAGTTGGGGTTGTTCAGCCTGGAGAAGAGAAGGCTTCGCAGAGACCTTATTGCAGCCTGTCAGTACTTAAAGGGGGCTTATAAAAAAGATGGGGGCAAACTTTTTAGCAGGGCCTGTTGCGACAGGACAAGGGGGAATGGCTTTAAACTAAAGGGGGGTAGATTTAGACTAGATCTAAGGAAGAGATTTTTTACGCTGAGGGTGGTGAAGCACTGGCACAGGTTGCCCAGAGAGGTGGTGGATGCCCCATCCCTGGAAACATTCCAGGTGAGGTTGGACGGGGCTCTGAGCAACCTGGTCTAGCTGAAGATGTCCCTGCCCACAGCAGGGGAGTTGGACTAGATGACCTTTAGAGGTCCCTTCCAACCTAAACTATTCTGTGATTCTATGTAGTAATCATCAGGTGTACTCTGTAACCCAGAAAAATTTTAAGACTGACATCACATACTTTGCATCACTTACACATGCTCAAATTCCTACCCCTGCCCTCTTATTAAGTTTTAATGGTTGTTTGAAACTTTCATTCAGTATTATTAAGGTTATTGCATTTCTTTACCTTTTAAAATACTAAAATAGAAATCTGCCAGATAGAGTATTAGGTTTATCCATGCATATGGAAATGTGTAAGTCATCATGATCCAGAAAGAAATGTTGCGATATAAGCATGAAAGGCAGAAGTTATGTAAGACATGAAACATTTTGTGACACAGAAAATAAATCTAACTCAAGCTTTTAAGGAAAATGCAGCTTTTAAGACATTTTGTCAGAGTATTTCAAAATGTATTCAAAAAGTAACTAACACTGCGAATTTTTCTGAGACAGACCTGATGCAACGATTGTTCTCAGATAGCTGCCTGAGAAGTCTGAACGAGAAGACATCATATAATGCATACCCAAAACGCAGTATTATGGACAAGTTGTTTATTGCCACTGTGTTCCACAGAATTGTATTTGCTCAAAACCAGGACTGAGAAAAATTGTGTTCAATCTTCCTCTTTTATTTAAAGCATGCCCCCAGCTACGGATGTACGACACAGAAATCCTTCCAAAACACACAGTGCCACTTTTAATGGACTTGGTGAATTAAAACGTATGCTAGAAGACCACTAATACTGCTAACTGTGCTTCCTGCAGTACTAAGAGATGAGAAAAAGAGGCAAGTCTCTGTCATCGCATAACAATCTGATTTGGGTTTTCCAGGAAAAAAACTAATGGTGAGGGAAAGGAAAAAGCATAAGAAAAAGAGGTGTGAATTACAGCAGTAAGCGGCACTCCGAGCTTTGGAAGAAAACAAAGCCTGAACTCTGTGGCACTAACACAGAAGAAAGTATTTTCAAGAAAACAATAAATTTTAGTCCCTTTTATAGCAATCTTAAAGATTACAGACATCCAATACCTATTGGAAATAACTGTATTGTGAAACAGGATCATAGCAATTAGATACAATTCTAAATTACTTCCAGGAAAACATAAAGTCTCTGGGAATATTAAATATTGACCCAAATCTTATTCTTGCAGGCACATAAGGATACACAAGAGCCTTAATTTTGTGAATAGTTTAATCAACTTTTAAGGGATTACTCATACTGATATAGCATTTAAGTGTCTGCAGTACCAGAGCCCACATATTACATTAGCCATGAATAAAAGGAAGAAAACCTCAAACTAATAAATGGTAGAAACAAACCAATTCCACAAAGATGGAGAACAGTATCAATTTTTTTTTGTAATTAAGTCTGCATGTGGTCTATACAATATGTCAGAAATGAAATATCATCACTTCATCACCAGAGAATAGATGAATCTGAAACACACTCTTTATACTGCTTTGTAGTTTTAACAGATAAAATATTCTTCACTGAGCTAATACCCGTATCATTTCATTCCATATTACAGGTATAAAATTACCTCCAGTTACTGTCACTTTATAAACACCAAAAACAAATTGAAACAAACAAATTTTTTTTTAGAGCTTGAACTCATGAAAAGCTAAAGAGATTGGACATTCTCCACTGGTGTGCGGCCCTAAACAGGGATCCAATAAAAACAAAGCATTATTTTTATGAAAAGGAGCACGCCATAGCAGCCTTCACCTTAGGTGCAGTACAGTCCTTTATGGCTATGAGGAATAACGCATGCAGCGCTCCTTCAAGTTTCTGACCTCTTGACTAGCGTACAGAATGCCAGCTTTCTCAAGTTACAAAGTTTTAATCCTCTTTTTATGAAGCAGTCGTACGCCCTTATCAGGTTATTTGCATACAGTTTTAACATCTTGAGAAATATTTCTAGACAGATAAATATCGTTATATTATAACACTGCTTCCCTGGGGCTGGTTTTGTTTTGTGGTGGTTTGTTTTTTTTTTTGAAGAGACAAAATATTGTTAAAAAATGGGGGTGGGGGGTGCAGGACAAGATGTGTAATTACTGCATAAATGAGAATATTTATGCAGTTATTTTATAAATCTAATGAACTGTTTCTACAGAAGTTCGTAAGTTGACCGCGAAAGCACTGATGCCTCTAAGGAAACACAAATACCTGAGCGGTCCCTACCGCCGCGCAGGCCGGTCTCACCCAGCGGACGGCTGGCCGAGTTCAACGCGCACACGCAGTTACACAGGGCCCGTACGCCTTGTCACCTGCGTACACGCTGAAGTTACGATAGCGCCACGGGGCCGAA
>NW_008825614.1:5048156-5054931 GCF_000699105.1 Pygoscelis adeliae
GTTTTTCCGCTGATTTTTTATTTTTTATTTATTTTTTTTTAATTTGGAGTTGGCTTTCTCCCCTTGTCGGGGCGAGGACTTCGTGGGCCTCAACGCTGGAGGATTTTGATGGACTTTGTCAAGGGACCAAAGGGAACAGATAGCAAATAGTTATGATAAAAGTTAAAGAAAAAAAGAATACATTCAGGCCTTTCTTCATTCTTTAACTGGAAATCAGGAAAGAGAAACATGGAAATGTGAGGGACTGCATTTGCCCCGGGCCTCCCCCCCTCCCATCAGTTTTGGAGGCAATTCTAAAAGTGTAATTTAGACGCTGGTGTGAACATGAGCATCGAGCTGATGTTTCTGAGATGCGCCTCTCCCTGCCTGTAACCCTCCCTTCAGAAGGTGTAACCGTAGGGAGGCACCTGGCGCTTCCCCGCGGGGTGTCTGTGGCTGTTCAGCAAGGACGTAGCCAGCAGTGCCCGGGTTCGGTGGTGGTGAATCCTCCGTTTTCTCTTCGGTCATCGGAGAAAATGACTTTGCTGTTTTCCTTCTTTGTTTTTGAGACTTGGATAAGAAGTGTGGTACTGTAACATGAGAAGCGTGTCAAAGTAAGGAAATAAGTTGACACGTGATAAACTGCCCAGCAATGCCTATAGTTTGGTATGAGATGCCCAAAATGAGTTGAAGCTTTTGCAGTCTGGTTTACCTTAGAGTTTTCAGCGTATTAGTAAGTAAGATTTTCATTCTAAAACTGACCTTTAATGCTTTTTTTCTTCTTGGAGGGATACGCTATAAAAGATAAAACTACTAGCTGCGTGCACCACAGAAAATGACGCTGTTATATTACCGACGTCCTTTCAGACATTCCTGTTGCTATCAGGACATCAATCACAGCCTTCAAAACAGTCAATTCCTGATGGCGGTTAGTTATAAATACTTCCATTTTGTCTTTTTTTTAAGAAGTAACTTTTTTTCCTAGCATTGAAGGTAATTTCACAGTCCAGACAATTGCTGGCTGTTTTGGTCATAAACTAAATTCTGTTCTCTGAACACATCCCATTCCACTGTAAATTACCTGAGTAAATGACTTGACCTAAACAGTGCAAGAAATTGGATAGACTTGCGTCATCAAGTACAAGAATACCTTCCAAGGATTTTATTCTGCAGTATATGATAAATGATGGGAGAAATTCGCATTTTACTTAGAGTGTTTGCTTGTGCAAACTAAGAAAAGTTGTTACTGCCTCCACAAAAAATGCAAAAGCAATTTTGGACACAATGGGGCAAATTAAGACTGTGAAAATAGTTGCTCACAATTACAGCATACCTTCTTAGTTCCTAATTGACAGCAAGGAGATGATAAGTGCAAATCTGTAAAATCTTTTCCAGATTAATAACTTTTAGGTTGTGTAGGGGATGTAATGAACTTGGCTTTAGTATCAGTAACCCATTGCAAATTCGTACCTGACACTTCTTGCCAAGCTTGGTGCATATGCAGTGGAAAGGAGTAGCGGAGGATGTGAGACCATGAAAGTCGATGGCAGTCATTAAGTAGGTTTTATTCTTTATTAAACAAGATCTCTTAACGTTCTCTGGGGAACGCTGAAAATCACTGTGCACCCGTCATGGTGCCTGTGTCACTCGTATCAGTGTGTGCATAACCTTCAATGCATGACTTTGCCTATCTGACACTCACAATCTAAATATAAATGTGACTGTCATAACCACCTCAAACTCCAGTAGCCAAATCCTTGCTGCAGTCCATAGATGGAGTGGGTATTGACTTGGGGGAGTCCTTGCAGAAATTCTGGAAGAAATCCACTTCTCTGCAAAGCACATTTTTCTATGAAGGAAAAAAAATGGCATGTACTGTTACAGGTTGACTGGGTCTCTGCTACCTTGCATCCTCTGCTAAATGGCCACTGTGCTTTGGCACAGAGCAAGGCCTGCTAGATCATGGCTCCGCTGTGAAAAGCCCACCACGCTGCCTGCCAGTGGTGACGCACCTTGCATTTCTATCACCCTTCCTTCTCTGCACGTGTGTTTGGGCACCTCAGATCTCTGCAGGCCTTTGTTGATTTGGACTGAGATGGTAGGTTTTGTCAGGGAATATGAGTAATGGAGCACTCATAAAAAATGAATTAATGTACAGAATATGACACTAAAGCCTTTCTAGCGATACATACTAATAAGGAATTCTTTTTTTTTTCACTGTCTTCCATTTCTCAAGCAGATGGAAAAATTGTTCAGACAGTGAGAGCAGAGGGAGGCAAGAGGTGCCTGATCCACTGATTGAATGATAAAGATGAACTGAAAATTACATACTATTTGATTGGCCTTTGGAAGGGGGTCAGAGATGTGATAAAGCCTTAAAAGAGCACAAAACATTCTACAGGCTGAGTGACATTAAAGATTCCAAGAAGATTTTTTGTCAGTTAGTACTTGGTTCACATAAAGGCAGAAGATGTAATATTATCATTGTGGTTAATCTGAATGCTTTTTAAAACTACAGGCTTGCTTCTGGAAAAACACCTGAATGTTTTGGCACCAGGAGGTGCTGGTTCATTATGATTCCAGTAAGAAAAGCACTCAGACTCTGTAAAGTATCACTTAAAATGATGTTTATTGGAACTAACACTACAACAAAAAAGAGGATAGTATGGATAATCTCACATCCCTCCAGGTGCTGGGAGCCCCGAGTTGTGCAGCACTGGATGGGTCTCCAACGAGGCACACCATACAGATCCCGTCGGTGGAAAGGTTACCCGGTGCTGTGATCCTTTGAGCTCTTAACAGGATTTTCTTACAAGAAAACATTTCTATTAATCATTTCTACTGTCAAACAAAAAGGATGTTCACATGAGAACTCGTTGCTGCACTCTCAGATAAAGGCAAGGCCACGCAGGTGGTGTAATCACCAGTACTGAGTGGGAGCTGACGACAGGCTCTTTGATTGCAGTTAGCTGGCTAAGTTCATCCTGTGGCCAAGGAATGCGTGCGGCACAGCACGGCCTGGACGCCAGGCTGTATGTGCAGCACTGTACAGCACAGCACAGGCTTGGGCCAACCCAGGTCAGCTGTTTTGTGGATCACTAACTCCTCGATGTACAATGATCTTCCGGTCAGGATGACTAACTTCCACCCCTTGATCCACATACAGTTGACCTTTCCTACAGATATTGTAAGTTGCAGATTATACCAGTAAGTTTTTTGGCTACTAGAAAGATTATTTTACAAAAAACAATTACTAAAATAATACAAGAGTAATAAAACATTATCGTGACACATCATTGATTGTGAGAATAAGTGTAGGATAGCAGTCACCTTGGAGCTAGGACCATCAGAGATGTCCTGCCATCAGGTTCCACCCCTAGTCCCATGTACCCTAGGTCATGGTGGTGCAAATTTCACCAAACAGTCCGGTTATGCGATGTAGTAGATGAAGAGGAGCTTTGGTGCTGCTGGAGGGCAGACACGTCCAGCACTTCTTGTTCACTGATATACAGCATGCAGAGATCAAAAGCAATACTGTGAGGCTCCACGTAGTAGTTCTGCGTGAGATAAAACAAAGACCTTTTTTACATACAACGTAAGTTCAGACATGTAATGAGGGATGTCTGCTTGCTCCTTTAGGATTAAGTATGTGGCTCCTGGTCCATGTGTCCCATCTGCAGGGATGAGTTTCCCTTGAAGAGTCTGGTGTTTGCACTTGCCTCTGACTCTCAAGGGGTCACTGAGCTCTGCCAACATCCCAGACTGTACCTCATAGTGCTGATGTCCCAGCAGAAGACGCTAGGATAGGAGGTACGGCCTTGGAAGCATGCTTTACTATTCAAATTCTTTACAACCTGTAATAGCACTGTTGGCCAGTTACAGAGAGTGTGAGAGTGGAGCTGTGCATGCATCTGCTTTTTTAATAAGGCATTGGTCTGTTCCATTAGATCAGCTCCTCTGGGGTGATAGGTGTATGATATACCCTGTGTCCTTCGTGCTCGGCCGCCCACTGTTGGACCATTTGACCTCTAAAATGAGACCCATTGTCCGACTGGATGCAGGCAGGTGGGCCTATCCACTGGCTAAGTAACCACAGGCCTTTCAGCGTTCCTCTCTGGTCGGCATGTGCAGCTGGGGACACGGCAACGTAGCTGGTATATGTATCTACCATCACCAGTATGTTCTGTAATCCCTGCGTTTTTAGTAAGGGTCCAATATAATCTGTTTGGCCGGTATGACCAATAACAGGGCCTCACTGAATCTGCTCGTAAGGCTACTGAGGTAACTTTTTAGCTTTCAGTATTGCACAAACAGCACACTGCCACATTTACATGTGCATCAACACCAAGGTGTCTGGACTTCTCATGTGCCTGCTGAGCAAGGGTTTCCTCATCAGGAAATGAGTACCGGGAGACAGAGCATCAGGAGATAAAGTAACAATCCTAATTTGAGCTGACAGGTCTGCTGTGGCATTGTGTTCCCTCTCTTCCCCAACACCTTGGGTGACGTAAGCATCAACTTGTCAAACCCACAGGTTTGAATTCCTGTATTTTTTTTGCCTTCTGCTTCCCTAAGTCCTGACTCCATAATGGTTTCCCGTGTTCGGTCCAGTTGTCCGCTTGTCACTTACTAACCCCTATGGCTCATCCCTTATACACTGCCCATCACTCTGCACTTGTATTGCCTCCCCTTCCCTCTTTGCTACAAACTCCAAGGTGCTATATCATCACCTGATACTAGGACTTACAAAGGTCTGTGGGGATGACTGGGACCTTGTAGACGGAATGACGTGCGGAATCAAACTTCACAACTCCAAAGAGTTATAAAGCAGGTATGTTTATTACGGCGCCGGGTGCAAGGGGGATAGCTCCTCCTAGCTTGCACACAGTATGTTGCATTAACTGTCCTTTATATGGTTCTGCAGTGTACATATTTATTATTATAGGCTGGGTTAGTATAACTAGTTCTAAGAAAAGGCGGGATATTTTAATTATTTTTAAGAATCTATTATCATAGGGTCCCTCCTCCTGGCGCACGCGTACTGTCGTCTGGTGGTCGTCTATTGGGGTCTTTTGGAGGAAGATTCATAGTCTTCTTCACCGGGTACCTTCGCCTTTGGCCCAGAATGTTGAGTTGGCTGAGCTTCAGACTGCGAGGCCGGTTTCAACCAGATGGTCACTGAGTGTATACATTCAAGTTTCTGTTATCTACCCAATTTTTGTAACTTCTGCTAACAATAGGGTTACAGTGTCTTTGCCAAACATTCTATTATGCTTGCAACAGCATCTATGCTATCAGAGTTGCTAGCTACAATAGTTTATGCTAACAATTACCTATTTGTTCTCTAATTCAAGTCCCCCCTTTTTCTTTCCCATTTGCAAATTCTTTTGCTATATAGCACCCGGAAAGATAGGGCCCCTCTCCTGGTAGCCAATAGCGTTTAGTGTGTGATGTAAGCAGACGGAAGTGACGTCATAAACCCAAGGTATATATTGCTGTGTTACCTATCAATAAACGCCATTTGCCGTCCACCACATTGGTGTCTGTGAGCTGATGGCCCGAGCGGCCCAGGGTCGGTCGCCGTGCCGTTCCTGAACCAGGTCGCTGCACCTTATGAAGGCAACAGGACCTAACACAACAACATGGGAGACAGCGTGTTTGGCCTGTTCAAAAGTGGCTTTTTTGTCATCTCCCCATACAAATTAGTTCTTCTGTTTTGTTAAATTATTTGGGGTGTTTTGCCCCAGGAGAACGCTGATTCTTTTTGGATCCCAACAGAAAGGCACTAACACTCTCAGGAAGAATTAATAACCCAGAAAAGGTAATAGCAAGTTATAAAATCTTGTGTTTTGTCTGATGCTGGGGACCCAGACATGATACAGCATCAGATGGACTTCTGACCGAGGCACTACATATATATATTTATATGTGTATATATGGAGAGAGCAAAAAAAAAAATATAAAGGAGTGTAAAAACATATCTATATTTTTTATTTATACCTAGATACAATTTATATATGTATATTCATATAAGTGTGTATATATACATCTATAAAGATATATAATATACATTATATATATATCCATAAAAGTGTTGGTATAAAACATGGTTTAGTAAGAGCTAATGAAATGAATAGTTGACATTTAAATGCCAATAGAAAGGAATTAAAGTAAAAAGTGGGCATGGGGGCTGTCACTTCACAAAGATGCTGAACAGGCTTTAGCATGGCTGGGGAGGGGGGAAGATCAAGAGGGCAGGGGGTGTCACAAGGGCGGGGGACATCAACAAGTTAGAATGTGCCTGAAGGCTACAGACCCATCATATGTGCCCTGTGCAAAGGAGAGACCGGTCCTGGGAGCTGGACCAAGAGGCCCCCCAACCTGGTCCCAGCCCAACAGCATGGCCATGCAGTGTACCTGCGGCAAACTTTGGGTTTTGCACGGTGCTGCAAGACACAGGCAACACTGGCGGTGAAAATGGAAAACCAGAAGAGAATGCCAGCTTCAGAAGACCGTGTGCCTGGGGACAATAAGGAAAAGCCACGCAGGCATTTTCCAGTAAGACCACACGAAGCAGAAGAACTGGCCATTTCAGTGAAGCCACCGAGGCGAAGGGCTCCGGAGCGGAGGATCGCGCCGGGGGACCCTTCCTGAAGCGGCAAAACCGCGGCAAAAACCGCGAAGGCAAAAGCGCAGGGGGTGAGAGGGTGCCCCAGCACACCCCCCCAGCCGGAGGAGGGAGCCCCTGACGAGCGGCAGCTCTGACCCAGGGTGGGGGGGGGCAGGGGGGGGGGCG
>NW_008825614.1:5060687-5063387 GCF_000699105.1 Pygoscelis adeliae
AGGAAAAATGTCTTTACTGAAAGAGTGGTTAAACATTGGACCAGGCTGCCCAGGGAAGTGGTTGAGTCACCATCCCTGGAAGTATTTAAAAGACGTGTAGATGAGGCGCTTAAGGACATGGTTTAGTGGGCATGGTGGTGTTGGGTTCATGGTTGGACTCGATGATCTTAGAGGTCTTTTCCAACCTTAATGATTCTATGACTGGTCTCTCCTTTGCACAGGTCAGGGGGTGCACAGGTGGCTCCTTGATGGGCCTCCTAGGACGGACTGAAGCTGTCCAACATGTTCTAACTTGTTTGGCTCCCCCACTTTTGTGATACCCTCTGCCCTCTTGACTTTCCTGCTGCCCCAGACATGTCAAGGCTTCATATTGGGTCTGTCTGGGATGGAGTTAACTTTCCTCATAGCAGCCCATATAGTGCTGTGCTTTGTAGCTAGAAGGGTGTTGATAACACACCAATGTTTTAGCTGTTGCTGAGCAGTGCTCGCATAGCATCAAGGCTGTCTCTCCAACCCCTTCCCCACAAAGGCCAGCGGGCTGGGGATGAGCAAAAGGTTGGGAGGGGACATAGCCAGGACAGCTAACCCAGACTGACAAAAGGGATATTCACAGAATCACAGAATGGTTGAGGTTGGAAGGGACCTCCAGAGGTCATGTGGTCCAACCCCCTTCCTCAAGCAGGGCCACCTAGAGCTAGTTGCCCAGGACTGTGTCCAGATGGCTTTTAAATATCTCCAAAGATGGAGACTCTACAACCTCTCTAGGCAACCTGTGCCAGTGCTTGGTGACCCTCATAGCTAAAAAGTGTTTCCTGATGTTCAGATGGAACTTTGGTTTCAGTTTCTGCCCATTGCCTCTTGTCCTATCACTGGGCATCACTGAAAAGAGCCTGGCTCCATCCTCTTTGCACCCTCCCTTCAGGTATTTTAATGCATTATATAGTCCCAGCTCTCTCAGCCTTTCCTTATAGTAGAAATACTCCAGACCATTAATCATCGTCATGGCCCTTTGTTGGACTCTCTCCAGTATGTCCATGTTTCTCTTGTACTGAGGAGCTGTGACTGTTCACTCAACTCCAGGAGTTGAGTAAAGTAAAGTAAATTTGATATTAAGCATTATGCCGTCAAAGCGTGGAATTTCTAAAAGAACCTGGTCAGAGAGTATTAGACTCTGACACCCTTGAACCTGCTTTTTACTTTTATTTAATTCCTTTCTATTGACATTTAAATGTCAACTATTCATTTCATTAGCTCTTATTAAAGGATGCTTTACACATTTTATACTTACACTTTTATGGATATATGTGTATAGAATTTATATATCTTTGCATATATATACTGTATGTACACACATAAATATATATACATATAAAGTGTATCTAGGTATAAATAAAATATATATACATATTTGTACACTCCTGTATATATACCTTCTCTGCATTTATAAAGTGGATCCATATATCTCTATATCTATACCTATATAATGCTTTATCTATATACATAAAATAAAAGTTTAATTTTTGTCTATGGACCAAATGAAATGGGCAGCCAATCTAGCTGAGGGCACTCTGAGATCACGTGGGCATGACAGCGTCAAAAAATGTCAACCAGCAAATCACAAAACAGTATGAAAGCACACAGAAAATGATGTTGTCAAAGAAGGCAGCCTCCGTGTATGTAGTGAGAGGGGGCTTCCTTTTCTGACATACTTCTGAGTAAGCTCTTCAGGGCAGCTGGTCCTGCCAGACAATTACAGGGCAGTATGAAAACGCATGGGCCATGACATTATCAAAAGCGCACATGGATTAATTAGGTGTTAATTGCACATTGATGAAACGGACATCTGTTCGGGGTAAGCAGCAGTCACACGCAGTTCAAGACCCAGAGAGATACGCCTGCAGTAGCCATCAGAGGGTTGCACACTTCTCTGCACCAGGTGCTGCCCGTCTGCAGCCTAGGCCCAGCCCGGCAGAGTGCTTGCCGGAGGATGCCTAAAAGATTTACTTCAGCTGCCAGCCCTTGTACCGTCTGCAGGTTCACTCCCAAACTTTGCTCTCTCACATGGCCAGGATCCACCCCAGTTTTTCACGGGCCCAGCGGGGCTGTGCCAAGGGGAAGGTGCCCACCGGCAGCCCTGCTTCACACCCCGCATAATGGTCCAGGAGGGGCCCGGGGCCCCGGCAGCCACGCACACTGAGCCGTGGAGTGGGGTTAGCACACTGCGGCAACCGCAGGCCTCCAATTACCAGCACTTGGGCTCGGGTGGGCCAGGCCCCGAGGGAGTATTTTCCCCATTGGGCATTAAATTAGGCATTTCTCACCAGTGGTATTAAAGACTTTTCCTGCTTAGTCATCACCCATGATAGATTGGGGCACTCCCATACTTCACATCATAGTGTGCATCCCTCTGGCTGCAAGAAACTTCTTGATCCAATTTGTCTGCTTCCCCCTGCTCCCTCCCGCCTCCTCCCCCCCCAATATTTTAATACTGATCACCTTATTCTTGGTGCAATGGGTCGCATTTCCATCACTTAGGGTCTAGATACCCTAATAGATGAGCCGTAGAAGAGCCATAACCCATCGCTTACATGCCCGCCCCCAGCCAGCCCTTACCAACCGTCCCGGGGAGGGTCCGTCCGTCCCCTCATCCTGTTCCCATTGCGGCCCAGTGCTGGGGGAAACTGGGGGGCCGCTAAAGGG
>NW_008825614.1:5063824-5179742 GCF_000699105.1 Pygoscelis adeliae
TCACCGCCCCAGCCCCAGGGCGCTGGAGCCGTGCCCACGGGAGAGAGCGGCCCAGCCCCCGGGCCAAAACCGCACAACCCGCGGTGCCCCGTGCCTGCTCCAGAGCGGCGTTTCCCGTGGGATCCCGCCCGTAGTGCGCTGGGGCAGCCGCTTCGTTACGGTCCCGGTAAGAGGGGCTCTCGGGCTAGGTGGAGTGCCGCGTAAAACGCCACCATCAGAGCTAAGGCCGCAAGGCAGAAGAGGATAAGCACGGATGATCTTACGTCCCTCCAGAAGGTGGGAACCCCGGGCTGTGCAGCGTCGGACGGGTCTCCCGCCGGGGTGCAGCGGACTGCGCTGGTCCTGTCAGTGGAAAGGTTACCCAGTGCTGTGCTCTTTTGAGCTCTTACAGGATTTTCCTACAAGAAAACATTTCTATTAATCATTTCTACTGTCAAACAAAAAGGATGTTCACATGAGAACTCGTTGCTGCACTCAGATAAAGGCAAGGCCACGCAGGTGGTGTAATCGCCGGTACTGAGTGGGAGCTGGCGACAGGCTCCTTGATTGCAATTAGCTGGCTGAAGTTCGTCCTGTGGCTAAGGAACGTGTGCGGCACAGCACGGCCTGGAGGAAGGCCAGGCTGTACATGCGCTGCAGCACGCACCTGCGCCTGCTGTGCCAGGATAGCTGCTCTGTGGATCGCTCACTCCTCCGTGCACAGTGGTCTTCAGGTCAGCATCGCTAGGCTGCTTGGAAATACCTTTATAATGTGCTTATGCGTTCTATTGTCATTTCAGTGCATTAGAACACAGTAAGTGTTTTAGCTGATTTTGATGTGTTCTGAAACAAGATATCCAGAGATTTGTGTGTTTTCTTTATTTCTGAAATGATTACTACTAGGATTTTCTCTCAAGAAACGTCTGTGTGCCAAGCATTATAATTTTGACACATTGGACTTGATAATAAATTAATGGATAATTAAATACCAGCTAAATGAATGTTTTGTGTTGTCATAGTATTTTTATTAGTTGAAAGTACAGCAATTAGCAAAAACATTCGGGAACTTGCCAGTGAAAATATGTTGACTGGGTTCTGCTTTCATTTCTGTGAGTATGAGTGATTATTACTGGGGATCTCTGAAAGGTTGATTTTGGTATGACTGTTACTGAAACATTAATCTTTCTGTTTTCCTTTGTTAGATGAAAGCAGAAAAGATGTGGGCCTCTAAAGAGCGCTTCAGTCGTGAATAGTCCCATACAGGCTAATATGCCCTATCAGGAGCAGGCCCAGTCTCACTGGCAGCGGTTGCAGTGTGGTGGGGAAACATGCACAGGGGCAAGCACCACACATGGCACGCGTCTGATTACAGCTTGTTGCGCTGTGCAGGGCTAAAGGCAAACCCAGTGGGGTGGGATTCTTCTGTCAAGCTGCAGGCTGGGGACAGATGCCAGTCAAGTGGTAAATGCATAGCTGCTCTCTAACTCACATGACGGAGGCACTCCTCTGCCCTAAATTATGTATTTTGGGAGGAGCTCCAGCTCCAGCACTATTTCGTTGACTCTGCTTGGCTCAGAGCATAACTAGAGCTAGCTGGTGAGTTGGAGGTGCGTTGATGAGCTGTGCTATGCTCACAAGTGCCCACGGGACAAAGAAAACAGTGGAAATTACAGTGACTGCAAAGTGTTGACACTGCAGTGAGGAGCATGAGATGGGAGAACAGGAGCCTCTTGCTGTTAATCAGTCTTGATGTGGCTGAGAGGACTTGTGATTCTGATGGTCTCTGTAGTTAATTCACAGTCAGAAAGTGCTTCAATTAGCCATAACACCCTGGGGTTCAGAGAGAAGGGAAATTAGTAATGCCCTGTATACTCCTATGCATGCCGTATGAAGTCTTTTTAATGAATTGCTTATTTGTAAGGCACTTCTATGTGAGTAGCTAATTTGGAGAAACACCATGCAAGTTGTTGTATGATTTTGCAACACTTTTTCTTGCAAGGGGACAGTGTACTTATTTTTAACATCCTGGTGTGAAAGAGCTGCTAATCTGCATGGGGAATATTTTACCTCATTAATAGTATGATTTGTTCTGGGATTAATGTATTTGCTAAATAAAATATTAATGTAATGCCCTATGTGTGACCGGGTTATATTTCGTTGGCTTGTGTTAGTGCTAGCTTTTAAAAATGAAATCTTGGCAGCTCCCCATTTCTTTAAGATTGATTGAACAACAGCAAGTACCTAAGCAAATTCAGAATTTATAAACGTGAAAAAAGACATACGAACAGTATAATTGGACCTATTGACTGCTAAAGGAAGCCAGTATAGTTTCTTATAGTCTATCAAACATTCTGAAAATTTGCAACGTATAATGAAAATATACCAGGCTTGCTGCTGTATCATTTGTCATCTTTCCCCCTTATTTCCTTTTCTTGTACTTGTGGTATGACACAATGGTTAAATGTTTGTCCCTCTCAGTTTCTGGGTTGTCTGATTCAAGGGAATTCATGAGCTCTTGGACAGTGTGTGAATTCTGGCAATGGAAGCTGCAATTCCCAAATTTCTGTCATTGCCTAATGAGGATCGAGAAGGACTGCAAGAGGTGTGTGAACCTGTGTCTGCCCATAGGTAGGCACGCTCACCAGTGCTTGGTCTAGTCTACACTGCCTTGGACCCTCTCCCCAGGGAGCAATCCTAACTCTTCACAGGACACAAGCCCTGCTAGACCTGTAATTTACCTTTCAATTGTGGGGCCTAACACATACCTTTTAGCTGTCACCAGTAATTCATGCATTTGGCTGCCCAGCCAGCTGCACAACAGAAACATTCTTGGCTTGGCAAAGCAGGGATGAGCTGGAGGTCTAGAGGCTTTGCTGGTAGTCTGGATTGATCTGTTAAGCTGTGAAATGGATGTATAATTTGCCATCCTTGCCTGGGGAATAGAAAGCAGACAGGAAGGTGTGTGCTAGAGACTTGAAAAACCCAGAAACAGGGAATCCCATGAATAACATTTAAGGACTACCTGAGTCTCGTAGCTCCTAGCCACTCTGTAACCCACGTATTGTGAATTAACCATGTGGAGAGCAAAATAATAGTTGGGATGGATATGTACCTAGATAGTGAGCAAGGCCTGTGGGCTTAGCCAGTATCCACTCAGGGAAAAGAGCACAGAGTTTTTCAGTATGCATGATGAGGTGGTGTATAGCAAGAATGCAAGCCCAAACGTATGCAATATAACCGTAACCTAATATTTTTTTTGTTATTCTTGGATACAATAGCCTTTCATTCTCCTTCTGTAATTTGTGTGGTCAAAGTTTGCATTCCACCTGAAACATCCTGAAATAGAGATGACATCATTTATCATTGCCCCAGGAAGGACTCTGACAGTTCTATTCTGTTACCTCATTATCAGATCAGAGTTGTGTCACTTCCCATTAATTGTGCCTGTCTGTACCAGCCTGGATTAGTTGTGCCAGGGAAATTTAGAGTATCAGGGGCAGTGACACTGCTCCCTTGCCAGCCACCTGCTCCTCTTTGTCACCTGTGCTGCCCCTGGACAGAGCGCCATTGATGAGGAGAAGCCAGGCTCCGGCTAGGTCAAGCACAGAGCCACCTCAGCAAATTGTCTGGCTCGCAATTCAGCTTTGGGAAGTGATTTGCTTTCAGGATAGAAAATTTATTTTTCCCCATAGCTTTATTTTTATATATGTGTTTGTCCCTCCCTCCCCTGCTCTCTAGCATCGTCTAGATGGCAAGCGTCACTTCGTCTGGTTGTTTCCTGGTGTCCTGAACACTTAGAAATGATGTTCCCAGAACAATATTTACTCTGAGCTATTAAAAAAAAATCTAGTCCTTCCAAAGCTGATGGATAGAAATACTTTGTTGGCAGAGCAGGAGCAAAGCATTGAGTGAGACCTTGTGAGGAGAGCAGTCTCGCTTGCAGGGCAGCAGAGGATGCACGGTGCTTGGCAGGACTCGGCCCTGTGGCAGCCTGTGCTGTGAAGATACTCTAGCTAAATTACCGACAGAGGGATTTTTTGTCCTCCAAACGTTTCAGAATTTATAGATACTGTTTAAGAGGTGTTTTACTGAATGTTGTGGAAATCAGGGTAGCTTCCATGAAACTAACAGCAGAAATAGCTGCAGCTCATCTTTTCCTAAGTAAACCTGCCCTTGTGTCTGACCCTGGGTTTGGGCTGAACTCACATTTCAAAAGCCTTTAAGGGCCAGATGAGTCAAAACAGTTTGTCCTGCAAGAAGCTTTGATATTTCAACCCACATTTCCTCCTAATTAGGATCCTGAGCCATAGGCCTAAGGAGGACACCTTAGCCATAGCCAGGGGGCAGGGAGAGGCTGTCCATCTGGGGCCATGGCAGGCAGGGAGCTGCCCCAGCACAGACCCCAGCAGCTCAGCAGGCCCCACGGGGCAGCCCTGAGCGGGGGACGGGCCCATCCAGGGAGGCTGCTGGGGAGGAGCAGGAGGCAGAACGATGGTATAGGTCTACAGTGTGTCCAGGAGGCAGGACAGAGATTAGGCTGGGCACAGGCACACCTACAGCACAGCGCGGGCAAGGCTGGAGGCCCCAGCCTGAGGTGAAATGGGGCATCAGGACCCATCAGCCATTAAGGCCTTCTAGTGCCCTCCCCAGCCTCCCCAGCCCTTGGGGTGTGCTGGGTCAGAGCCATAGAGCCAGGCCAAGGTCCCTGAAGCCAGGCATGGGGGGGGGGAACTGAGCCTCCCCTGAGGAGCCTTGGAGGGGTATGTGGGACAGGAAAGCTGACCAAGGAGCCCGGGGTCCCTGGGAGCCAGGCCCATGGCCCTTGGGCTCTGGGGCAGATCCTGCGTAGCCTGAGGGCCGGGCACTCAGCTCCACCAGCTGGAGCAACCCGCAAGGAAGCTGTGGGAGCGGAGCTGCCCCTGGGTCACCCTGACTTCAGGGTGACCCATATGCAGGCTGTACCCCTCACCCACTGGCACAGCCCCACGGGGCTGAACATGGAGGGCAAGTCCTGGCTAGGGGGTTATCAGCAGCCCCCAGTATGGCATGTGATGAGCCAGGTCCATCCAGGGAATCCTACCAGGAGACACAATTACAGGGGAGGCCCAAGACCCATCCAGAGACAGGTATATGTACACCAAAGCCCAGCCAGAGCTTCAGTAGAGCCCCCAGGCAGAGGGCGTGGGGGGTCCCAGGTGAGGCCAATCAGGAGAATTAAGGCCTGTTAGTGCCTGACAGAAATGTTCTTATCTGCATGTTTTTGTTCATTTCCAGTTCTTCACACCTCTTATTCATCTTCTGGTCCTCTGGTCATCCTCATTGTGAAGAAGTTAGTTTGCTTCTGGGCTGCCTCCTGGAGTTAGGCAACAAGTCAAGCCCAGGTGCAATGCTGAGGGTAGTTTGCTGCAGGGACTGCTGCCAAAAGATGTTACTAGCCACCCTCCAAATGGTTTTGCTGCCTTCTCCCTGCAAAGTCTACCAGCATCAACCCAGGATGCAACTGGTAGTTCAGATGCAGTCAGAGATGTCCCTCTGCCTATGGGCCAAGATTTTTACCCTCTGCAGTCTGGAAGAAAAGATAAATAACATGTAAGTTAATTTTGTGGATAATACTAAACCAGGTGTTTCAAACATCTTATGTCTGCAGATCAGTTTTAGCTATCCATCCTAGCAGTATCTCCCCAGCTGGTCCTAGCAATGGCCCTATGTTGATGTGGCCAGGCAGCTCAGCGTATCCACAGATATATGTAAGATGTTCACTGGTGATTTAGTGATGTACATATAATTCTCCCCAGGGTGATTTTCATCTACGACAAAGACTTAACCTTTAATTTTTTTGAGGCTTTGTTCTATTTCCTGGCTTGTCATGGTAGCACAAGGTAACAGAAAAAAACTTCTATCCATGCTGTGTGTTAAATGTGTTTTTAAAAGAATAGTTTAAAACAACCAGCTTTTGAGTCTCTCTTTCCAAGCCTGTGATGTTGGCAGTGGTTCTGACAGTAATAAGTTTTGATAGGTAAAACAAGTAACATTTGGTCACATTTAGCTTAATAGTTCCCTTAATGTAGTCTTGTCATGGAGCTAAACTTGTTTGTTGATAAATGAAACCATCAGAACCGAGACAGAAACTTCTTTTGTGAACTGCTTTATATTTCTGTCATTTCTCCAGGGACGTACGATGAACAACTGTAGTGTGTATTATACATTAGATTTATTTCCTGCTTTGCTGTCACAAATGCCTTGCCATTAAGAATTTCATTCAGTGCATGATTTCTGTGTAGTATTTTAAAACTCTAAAATCTTAAAAGTTTGTTACATTACATGGCTTCTTACTACAACATAAAACACCATGCTCTGTGATAGTATCTGTAATGTATGGCAAAGTGGGATATATACAGGTAATTCCATATATGGGTACTTATAAAACTCTGACTGTAGTTTTTCTGTAAGTTTAAAAAAATACAGTGCAATAGAAATGAAATATAGTATACTTCTTCCATGTGTGCATAAGAACAGTCATACAGGGTTGGATCAAAGGCTCTTCCAGACTGTCATCTAGTCTCTGACGATTACATCAACTTAGAGAAAGGACATGGAGTGACCTTCCTCTGGAATATTCTTCCAGGCTCTCACAGTCTTTGGTTAAGAAACTTCCAGAGTAAGAGGTTGCAGTCTAAACCAGGGTATTTAATAGCATCATGACTATAAAACAGATTTACCTTAAATGCATTTACTTAACCCATTTATTCTTCTGGTTATTACAGTGTTCTGTGTTATTTCTACGGTGTGCTGAGGCCACTTTCATCTCAGGATCTCAAAATGCTTTACATGTTTCACAGGTAGGCAAGTGATGGCAAGACGTCATGCTATGATTTCTAGTTCTGGAAATGGAGCTTGATCATCCTTGATCATTCAGGCTAAGGAATGGAACAAAGACAATATCCTGTTATTTTTGTGTGTGTCTTTCTTTTCATTTGTACAGAACTGGTAAGCCTATCTCAACTTACTGTAACTGAGGACTTCATGAAATTGGTACCACATGCTTCTGGCTGTTTGCAGAGATGACAGAAATACTCTGTAGCGACTGTAGTTTTCCCACAGGTTCGTTATAGGCCACATTCTTGTTTACTTTATGGGGTCACCCCTTGAACTCCATAAAACAAAATTACTACTGGAATATCATCAAGTTTTTCATGGTCTGATAGCTCTGCATGTCTTTATCAAACATATGTGTTTGCCAACGTGTATCTGGATAAATACAAAGCTTGCACCTGAAAAAGCAGCACTGGCTGATGCGGAATTCAAATCAGACTGAATGAATGTTGTTAGGAAAAGGAAAGTGCTGTTATACTCCTAAGTAGATACCTAGGACTATATTTTAATATCCAAAACTTAATCATAGAATAGTTTGGGTTGGAAGGGACCTTTAAAGGTCATCTAGTCCAAACCCCCTGCCGTGGGCAGGGACATCTTCAGCTAGACCAGGTTGCTCAGAGCCCCGTCCAACCTGACCTTGAATGTTTCCAGGGATGGGGCATCCACCACCTCTCTGGGCAACCTGTGCCAGTGCTTTACCACCCTCAGCGTAAAAAATGTCTTCCTTCTATCTAGTCTAAACCTACCCCCTTTTAGTTTAAAGCCATTCCCCCTTGTCCTGTTGCAACAGGCCCTGCTAAAAAGTCTGCCGCCATCTTTTTTATAAGCCCCCTTTAAGTACTGACAGGCTGCAAGAAGGTCTCCTGGAAGCCTTCTCTTCTCCAGGCTGAACAACCCCAACTCTCTCAGCCTTTCTTCATAGGAGAGGTGTTCCATCCCCCTGATAGTTTTTGTGACCCTCCTCTGGACCAGCTCCAAGAGGTCCAGGGCTGCTCTCAATCCCTTCACCCCCACATTTGTTCTTCCTACCTAAAGGTTGATCTTTCTCCTCTGACCATGATTTCCTTACAGAAATGACAGTGTAAATACTGAGCAATGGAGAAATATTTTGATATAGGATATGAGACTTCTGCAAATGTCATGTGCAGCTCAAATCTTGTTCTTGCAGGAGAATAGAATAACCCCAGAAGTAACCCCTCGTGGAAATAAATTGAATAAGGTGTATAATTACTGGGTTTTTGGCATTTTTAAACATGCAGACCCAAAGATTACTCAGTAGACATATTGATCAAGAGAGCTTTGCAGCTAAGAGATAAATTCTGGTACAGCCATTACTTCTTCAGAACAGTGGGCTTAGAAAACCTAGTGGCTTAACTATCAATTATAGGAAATACCTGCTGGCTTTACTTACATGGTTTTGGATGGGCTGTAAAATACTTGTGGCATCTTTGTCTTTAGCATGGAGATTCCAATAGACAAATTGTATACTCTCACACACAGTGAAAAAACAAACAACAAAATCCTGCAACATTTTAAGGCTATTATTTTAAAAAATGTTTTAGTAAGTCTGAGAAATCATAATTCCAACAGCACAAGACTGAGGCTGAAAGGAAAATTACACTTAGCAACTTCATAAAAACCTTTAGCAATAACATTTCATTTATTTATTGAAATGAGGCAGTTTTAGAATTTTGTACCCTAGAGTTGTCTGAGACTAGTGTGTATTTCACTCAGCAAGTCAAATATGTCCTCTTTCTAGTAGTTTTCAGGTTCTGGTTTAAACTCTGAGATTCGTTAAAAGTTAGACCTTAATGGCCAGATTCTGCTTCCCTTGCTCTTGCTAGTTATTGTAGGAGTGCCTTATTAATTCCAATATGGGTAACGGCAGAGGAATGGTGATTGTAATTCTGACATGATGAGGACTGAATATGGCCTGTCTTAAGTCTCTGGACAGTCTGATGTAAAGGAAAATGGCAGGTGTTTCTTCGGTGTTTGTTTGCAGGGAAACTGTTTTAAAGGTCTGGCATCTTAGATGAATTCTGCTTAGACTGATCTGTGAATACTATTGAAGTGGAGGAAAAATTGGTGCATGTTAAGTGAATTTATGATAAAGCTCTGCAGTAATCGCCATCGTAAGCAATATTTCATTTTCTGAGCAGGTATAGCCAGTATACAACTACACATCAAAAAATTAACAGTGGTACTCAAAGAAAAGCATACTTCTTGTCTTCTGGCCTCTTACTTTCCAACTGCACAACTTTCTACCTTTATTCTTATTTTACTTTTCTTTCTTCCCTAAGATTAGATTTATGAATCATTTGCAGAGGGAGAAATTCTTCTGCAATGTTTTTTTCATTAGTCCCTTTTGATGATTCATTTTAACACAGATGCTGTCATTTAACTCTGCTGGTGCATCAGAGGCTCAACTTGATCACAAGTTTTTGGAACATGAATTTTTTTCTAATAGCAGGAAGCTATCAGAATTGGTTTCTCCTTTGTCATATAATTTCTCTGAAAAGGTCAGCATGGCCCTATCTTCTGGGCAGAATTCATAAAATTATAAATATGTTGGTTAAGGTTTAAAATCAAAACCTTGTTTGACAGAATAACCATGACCTTAATGATCACCTTATTGGGATCAGAAAATGTGGCCTTATGTAAGTATGAATAATAAGGACATTACCTTTGAAAATCCACATTTGGAAAACCTCTTTCAAGTTACAGCCATTTTTTGCATTTGTTTTTATCAGTTTTGGAAAAGATTCTTAAGTAAATACAGAATCCTTCTGAATTTACTGGTGACAAACGTAAGGACTGAGCCAGGAGTGTAAATCAGCATAGTTCTTTTGGCTGCAAGCCATCTTAGTTTACAAAGTCAAGGAGCAGATTTCTTGTTTAAAATGATCTGTAATTTTCCTTTTTTTTAAATACATGATTTAAAAAAATGCAAGGACACTAAATAACATTTGCAGCCTGATTCTGACAGTGTTTACCTTATTTAGGTACAGTACCCTTTAAAGTTACCACAAATAAAGCAGTGAGAAACTGGAAACTGTCCCTTGGTCTTTTCTCATCCATAAAAAAGCCTTTCTCCTTAAAGGTATTTTTACAAATAAATATGCTATTTCATATGCTCCAGTGTTTCCTGTTGGACATCTGCTGTGTTGACACAGCAAGCAGTGTCCTTGTTAGTGTAGAGAATGATAAGAGAATTGTGTGCTTTAAATCAGCAGAAAGCCTCTTGTTGACTTTGTTGGGCACCCTAAGGCCCTTGCTAATAAAGACATTTTTCTGAGGAGGAATTCATCATATTTTACATCACATTATTCAAAAATGTTAAATCTAGGTCAATTTAGAAATGTGATTTAGCACAGCGTACATTCATAGAAATATTTTTAAAATAGTTTGTCTTAGAAAATAAGCCATATAGCCAGATAATACTGCTGATAAATGAAAAAATGAAAGATATTTATATTAGTTCTGAACATCTGAAAAGTATCGGAAAATTCATATAAATCCAATGATTGTTTATTGCTGCCTGTATGGACTTGAGGGCTACAATTCCAGGTCTATTTCTGGTGAAGAGAGGCTACTCAAGGGTAACTGATGGTCAAACAAATGGTATAATAAAGTCAGTGATAAAAATTTGTTTCTTACTGTCCTGCAGCCTGTTTGGGTACATGAATCCTGCTCAAAATCTCGGGCAGGAAAGAGTATTTCTAGCTGTAAGTGACACTAGACAGTCAGAAAGACAGTTTGCAGGAGTGCTGATGCATCATGTAATTCCTTCTGTTTTTTCAGGAGAAAAGGAGGAGGGAACACCTACTAAAGCAGAATTTACTGTGATTGGTAGGGAGGGTCGAAGCAAAATTTTTTGTTGCTTTTAACATTTCTTCGTGTTCTGTTCTCGTGGCCCAAAAAAGCCCTCAGCCCTAATTTTTAAAGAAGCCTTGTAAAGTTCATACTGATAACAGTCATGTTGAGAGAAATCCATAGCAGGGGCAAAATTCAGCTGGATCTGCTGATGTTTAAGTGTGGTTAGTAAGAGGGCAGGTATGTATTTATGTGAATGTTATGCATGTTGGTTACTCAACTTCTAATTGGAGAAAACTGGAGAAATATTAGTATAAATCTGACTGTTGAAAGGATTCCCACAGAATGATAGAATCATAGAGTCGTTTAGGTTGGAAAAGACCTTTAAGATCATCGAGTCCAACCGTTAACCTAGCACTGCCAAGTCCACCACTAAACCATGTCCCTAAGCACCACATCTACACATCTTTTAAATACCTCCAGGGATGGTGATTCAACTGCTTCGCTGGACAGCCTGTTCCAGTGCTTGATAACCCTTTCAGTGAAGAAATTTTTCCTAATGTCCAATCTAAACCTCCCCTGGCGCAACTTGAGGCCATTTCCTCTTGTCCTATCGCTTATTACTTGGGAGAAGAGACCAACACCCACAAAGAGACTGACACCCACACAGATAGGAAGAAAGCTCAGAGATTCAGCTTACCCCCTGAACTATTGTAAGTACAAACGGAGAGGAATGAGTCTTTCCCTTCAGTGAATCGGGACTCAGTTTTTGCTGGTTGATCTGGTTTTGGGACTAGCTAATGCTGATGGTATTATTGCTAGATTTGTTTGGAGGTTGTATTAACATTCACTGCATGGCTCTTCAGTTCCAGAATTTTGTTCTGACTAATATTTTTTCACCTTTTCCAGCAAATTCAGTCAGTTAACGAGGTATAGAAATAACTTTAGAAGTGTTCTCAATCTTTGCATCTCTATATGTGTCTGTATGCACATGTGAGTATGGAGAAAGCATATTCATATTCAGATGAGCCAGCAAAAGGTATCAAACATATGTTGCTTGAATGAAAGGTATTTTGTGTTTTTTTTTAAAAAAGAGAAAAGTCATTAATATATAATCAAAATTACACTGTTAGCTATCATGTATCTCACCTGACATATAAGTGTTTCAAGTGTTCGGTGGCAATTTTTGGTCTCGATAGCACTTCATGAGATTCTTGATGGGTGTCCTGGTTCTGGCTGGGATAGAGTTAATTTTCTTCCTAGTAGCTGGTACAGTGCTGTGTTTTGGATTTAGCTTGAGAATAATGTGATAACACACTGATGTTTTAGTTGTTGCTAAGCAGTGCTTACACTAGGTCAAGGACTTTTCAGCTTCCCACACTCTGCCAGCAAGGAGGTGTACAAGAAGTTGGGAGGGGGCACAGCCAGGACAGCTGACCCAAACTGGCCGAAGAGATATTCCGTACCATATGACGTCATGCTCAGTATATGAGCTGGGGGGAGTTGGCCAGGGGGCAGTGATCGCTGCTTGATCTCTTCCCCCCCCCCCCTTCCCTGTTTTGTTTTTGTTTGTTTCTCTCTCTCTCTTGTCGTTTTACTTTCCATTACAATTTATTAATATTCTATTAGTTCAAGTATTAAACTGTTCTTATCTCAACCCATGAGTTTTCTTACTTCTGCTCTTCTGATTCTCTTCCCCATCCCACTGCGGAGGGGAGGGTGAGTGAGCAGCTATGTGGTGCTTGGTTGCCGACTGGAGTCAAACCACGACAATGGGATGAGTAGTTCTTGACTTCTCTTTTCCGCCAGGTGACACAAAAGTTTGTTCAAGGTTGGAGCCAACTTGTGAGCAGGAAGGAAATTTCTGCCCACTAATAAATTTTAGGCTGGTCTAAAGGAAACCCTTCAGTATCTGTAAACTGCCCCACTCTCTTACCTCCTGGAGTAGAGAGGAGCATCGAGGATTTCAACATGATGCTGAAGGATTTTGCCATTATTCCTACCTGTATCTTCCTGAGTGGAAGATAAAAATTAGCAGTTGTTCTGTATGCCTTATCTCTTACCTGGCTAAAAAGGAAAAGACGGAATTACACGCAGAATTCAACAAGTGTGGGAAAAGTGTGCGCAACATGGAGCAACATTAGGATTGATGAAGGACAAAGAGCATCAGTGAAAGTAGGGTTGGAGCTGAGGCAGAACTGAATGCAGAATGAATTAGGGGAGAATTACAGACTTCTCATCAGGAAAGTATGTAAGCACATGTTGATTTGTGTATGTAGGTAATTGCATTCTGTTCAGCAGAGCTCTCTATGATTGCTTTGAATTCAATGATTTAAAAAAAATTTTTTTTTGGGAGGGTCTTTAAAGATAAAGTAGTTCTTGCTTGCTGTTTTAAAGGGGTCAGGTTCATTATTTCTAACATGATATACAAGCTTTAACAAATGACACATTTTTGAGAGGCGCTAAGCATCCACAGCTCCTGTGAATTTCAGTTCTGACTTCAGTGATATCCAGAATTTTTCAGCTCAGTTTGTTCTTCTAGCAGGAAGCAAAGCCAATTAGGCTTTGTCGTTGCTCACTTTTTCATTGAGTGCCCCAATAAAGCTGTCGTGAGCACTGACACTTCAAATGTGGGTAGTTAATATTACTGCCAAGTAATTAAAAGTACAGTCTCAGTGTCTATATTTTGGGGCAGGGCAAATTTTGTTTTAAATTATCGGTCACAGTGACCATGGTGCATTATTGTGTTTTATGGCAAGATTTAGAACATTTTCCATTTAGACAGAATAGAACAGAAGTTCAACATGTACTATAAATGTGTGAAGTTCATATGCAACTTGAAAGCCTAAGATGCATTAAGCACTGAAATGATCAGCTTTGAGGAAGTTTACTACTTGGCCGTGGTTTACACTATCTCAAAAGTTAATTCACAAATTATGCGTCCAGTGCAATTAGTTCTATTTTCAAAGCGGCCTTTGCTTTTTGAAAGCGCTAGTTGTAGCAATATCAATAAATACCGATTTTTCACAGTGAAGTAAAAAGAGAATGTTATTACAATGTCTTAAAATCACTATTAACTTTTACAATTTACTTTTATTTGTGATGAAAATGTCCACTCGTCGTTGCTTCCATCTGCATCCTAAGAGCACAGCATTATTGGAACTGTCATTTCCATGCTACAAAGATGTGATGACAGCAGCTTACTCCCCTATATTCTTGAATTTTACTGTTACGATTCTATTTTTAAGTAAACTCATTCCCACCTAAATGGTAACCATACCCTTTTAATGAAAATTCATGGCATTAATTACAGATACACAAGCAGGAATAAAATTGATAGAATTTCTCCTAAAGGGCTTGCTGAGCTAACTTCAGTCCTGCAAAAGACCTCAGAGTACAGCAGATGCTATTTTTTATCTGAGCTGAAGGACTAGGGGTTGGGAGGAGACCCTGAAGATTTTATCACTTTGTAAATGCCTCAATTTGAAAAAGAGAATTAATCTCCTAAGACAATGAATTTAACAGATACCATCGTGAACTAGGAAAGAGACTGCACAGTTTTAATTTTGTATTTCCTCTGGAAGTTAGTGTTGCTCGTTAAATTTCCACAGTGAACTAAACCAGTCCCTGAAACAAAAAAAGTATGAAGCTATTTCTATCAAGAATAATTGACTAATTTTTCACTCAAAAGGCCTGAGTCATAAGATAAAACTCTGCTGGCAGTCTCGTAATGTAAATCCCTTTTTGTAGAAATATATACCTCAACATGTGGGACGTGAGCATTTTAGATTTAAGGAACAGGTATGTTCCCTTCCAATTGCCTTGGGCACTTTCGCGGAGGAACTTTTTGCCTTTACTTATGCTGTTGGCTGCTTTCTTTTGTTATTTTCCCCAATACAAGAGCCATCATATTCAGAACTATATTCCTGATAGCACAGAGCTCTTTAGCTCCCATCATTACTATTAATGTTTGCAGAGGAATATGTACTCTGTGGCATGGTAGAAATTATTTCAGAACCCTGTCTGGCTGGAGTGCTACTTGTCCCATTTTTTTTCTGATTTCCAGAGCTTAGTGTGATCTACATGAGTGCATTTCTTTGCCTTAGTTAATTGCTTGTGAACTTTCTGATTAGCACTTTCTATATCCTCTGAATGTCTGTTCCAGTCTAACTTTTCTTACCTTTCCCCTGAGTATTCAGGGTATAAACAGCCTCTGGGGTATCTTTCTGTTCTCCAGACTGTGTGCTGAAGAATTATATTACAATTTTCAATTTGAGCTTATTTTCTTTTTTCTTTTTTTTCCCCTACATAAATTTCTCCTTTGTCTAGCTCACCTACTTTTCATATGATTGTTTTCTTTTTTTAAGAGCTATAAATAACTTCTATTAACATTTCATTGCCTAGTGCTTTTTTTTCTCCTTTGCCTTTTTTTCCTATGTCTAATGTAAGCTATGAATGTAAATAATATTAACAGTTATTTTCATTCCTCATATCCCCCATAAATGATGCACACCACAGTACTGAGTTACAGGACTTTTCAGCCCTTTCCACTGTTCTTTTCTATTCACTTAGGCTTTTATTTTTGTTTCGGTAGTGTTTTTTGACTCTTGAATGTATTTTACAAAACAAAGGAGTGTCACTGCAGTGATTAAATTACTCAGTGGCTAGAGGCACTTTACAGCAGTAGCAATATTATTTCCTACTTGCCCTCCCCCAGCTCAGCCTTTCCACTAGTTGTGCTGGTTCATGTTTTTCTGAAACCTGTAGCCATCAGATACGAACATCTGTAGAGTTATTGTTTGCCCTGTATTTAATACAGCTTGACTCTTATTAATCAGTTATGTTGATTCTCGTTGCTGATGTTTCATCTAGGGAGCCAGCTTGTTAATCTGTAGCAAATCTGTTATTAACTATATTCTTAGTACAGTGAGAAAACCTTACTCAATGATTGAGTTCAACTGAACAAAAATCGAAGGCTTGGAAGAGTATCTCTTTGAAGAACAGAGCCACAGTGGTAATAAGAACTTCTCCACATTCACAGCCGTCTTAGCAGCTACTGGGTAGCATAGCTTTCTTGATTGTCTGAGCAGGGTTGGTTGGTTGTCGAGATAGTGGATAATGGAGAAAATAGAAGTTCACTGCAAGATCAGGAACTAATAGAAAAAAGGAATAGGCTCATGTGTATTTGTGAGTTTACTAAATGCCTTCCATATGTCTCTATTTGTTTAATCTTGTCAGCCTCGATTGCAGCAGTAGTGAAGATATGGACTTCAGGATGTGCTGGCAGCCAGAGCATTGGTCCAAGATCCTTGAGGTTGTCTTTCCCTTTTTCATTACAAAGGTGCTGAGCATGACACGTGGCAACCGTGTACTGAAACCGGTGACCCCTTGTGGAGTGGTTCATCACTCAGAGCAAGAGGGTGAACCTCAGTCCTGTTGCCGACACCCATGGCCTGTGTCTGCAGAAGCAGTGAGGACAGTTCCAGACTGCTCTCCTGGCAGAAGGAAGGAGGCAAAGGAGAGTGGGGATCCTTGTACCCCGGCGGATGAACTGCATGCATGATGTGAATTAAAGCGTGCTCTACTCTCTGCTTTGTCATCTACCTGGAAGTTTTTTCTGGCCAGAGGGTTCACAGTGTGAACGTGTCCCTGTCTTTCACTGCATTTATAGCCTACAATAATGCTGTCAGCTGAAATTTTCAAGTGAAAGTGGTGGGTAACCAGCCTTCTCTGACTCCATTTTCCCCACTTTAGGGGTGACCTCAGGGAGGAAACATTTTTCCTGCTCTCCAAGTATTTTGCACTTGTCTTCGCCATTTTCCAAAGGTTTCATTCTGTGGAAATGCCCTTCTGCTGATGTGCAAGAGTCACCTATGGGTGTTATTGCAGTTGGGCCAAATGTATACATATATGTACGTATGTATTAACTCATTCATGATCCCAGTATCTGTCTCTGAAACTTGCTTATTTTAAGCACAGATGTTTGCCTTCTTTGCTGACCCTGTTGCTTACAGAAGTTGCCACTGTATTAATTCTGAGGGCATTTCTGGCACTAAGTAAAGGAACTACTTGACTCTTTTACACATTATGTTAGTGAGAGGGAACCTCAACTCATCAATAAGGTGTTTCCTCCTCGGCAATGTGTATGCCCTTATGTTAGGTTTCCTTTATTTGTGTTGGAAAAGCACAGATTTTACCTCGGGATTGTGAAAATGGTATCTTGCTGCCCAACTTGCGGAGTTTTCGACTAATGCCTAGAGAAGGTACTAGGGTGAATATATTTCCTTAGGAGTTCCCTGCTCATTTTGTCTTTCACCGTGTGTGACCACCTCCTTTCAAGGTCAAATAAACTTGGCTGTCTTCCTGCCTCACAGCTGCTTTATCTCTAAGTTTTCTTTGAAAGAGAAGAGCAGCTTGAACACTGAACTTGGACATTGCTGCTCTGCTGGAGAGAGTGGTCTTGGGTATAGGAGGAGTGAAGTACTCTCTGGGCAGTGCTGGGGCTGTCAGTAATCAGCATGGGGCTGCAGCTCTTAGACAGGCAGCTCTAGCTTATTTATCAGGTGCAGCCTGCAGCAAGGGTGAGTGTGGATGGTAATCAATACCCCATGGCTTGCCAATGAGGAACTGGCTGTGTGCTGATAATGTGGTAGTAGGCGGGAGGAAGGGATCAGTTCTGGTATTGGGGATGTGATGAGGGCACCAGGTCCCTTCTGCCCTGCCATCAGAAGTGACTTTCACATTCTTGTTGTAGCATAGACTCAGAGCAATCATTCCCTGTCCGATTATGACTAAGTCTCATTTGTGGAAATTGATGCTGTGCTGTGCTTCACTAGAAAACTGATAATTTTTTTTTCCTTTGGGGTATAACAGTTTTATTTGTGTATGGCTTCAGCTGTGTAACTGTATGCAAGTGTCCAGCCAGTTTGGCCACTTCTGTTTTCTTTTGATTCCTTGCACAGTAGCAACTGATTGCAGCAGAATCCTATTCCAGGTGGCACTGATTTATATTTTTCAAGTACCATATTTGTGCTGAGATACAGCATAGCAGGATAGCTGCCATCAGCCTCTAGAATGGTATGGGGCCCAAGAAGGTGGAGGGAGAGCAGGGGCCATACCAGCACTGGGGAACCAAATGTTTGGAAGGATTGGGTACTGTGTAGATCTGGGCAGGCTGAGCAATGGCCATGATAAGTGGCGGGAGGTGAGAGGGGCTGAGGACATGGGGAAGGGCTCTTCGTAATAGAGCTGAAGGAGGAATCTTGTACCTGAAGAAGAGGTCCTGTGACCAGGCTGGATTTCATTTGTCACTGCCTCTTCCTCACTGAGTTCCTCTTCTGTGCTGTGAGTCATCACACTGACACCACTGGCTGGTGTCCTTTTGATAGGAAGCCTCCACTGCACTAGGATGTGTGCTGCCCCTTTTGGCTTCTGCCCCCTTCCTTGCCTTACAACTTACAGCCAAGTCCTTTTTTGGTTGCACTCAGATCTGGAGACAATATGTGCAGTGGAACCTGACTGGCCCTGCTGTTGATTGAGAACTACCTTCCTCTGCTCTGTAACACCTTGGGGAAAAAAGGGGAGCTCAGAGGGAGTAGAGCTGCTCCTGTGACCTACCCAAGTATCTCATCTAAAAAGTGCCAATGTCCTACCACAAGCTGTACTTTTCTGTTCTCAACTTTCTCCTGTATGTTTCTGTTCAGAATGACACCGCTCAAAAACCAAAAAATTTGGGAGAGAACTTGCTGTTATTTCTTCTACCCTCATAGAAGTCCTTCTCTTTCTATTCCTTTTAGTACCTTTGGTACTAGGATGTATCAGGTTATATAATATAAGCTGTCCTGTCTATGTGCAGGGATGTTACTGAGACTGACCTCTTCCTAGGCTGTCTTTTCTAAGAAGAGAAAGGAGTGAGAGCACTGGTTAAAAGCAATTGAGCAGGGTAAGACAGATTGCAGCAAACTCAAGATGTGGAGATCAAATCTCCTGGAAGGCAATGTTCAGGGGAAGAGTTGTGTGCAGGTGGGCAGGAGAAGGATATCTTAATACTATTTGTTGCATATTGGGGAAAAAGAAGTGCAGTAGGAGCGTTCTGTGGCTGCAACAATGCCCTTTAATGCATTGAAAAGTAAAAGCATTACATAAGAAAAGTAAAAGCATTACATAGAAGGTGGGGAAAAAGTACACAGGCTTATAAAGTGTATATGTAAGTGACTGACACAAGTAGTGTCAGTAGATGCAGTAAAAGGTTAAACACAAAATGGTACTGGGTGGTAATGAGTGGTATATTCTTAAAAAAAATATTAGTGCTTTATCTTATGCTTGTGCACTTGGGCTTTATTGGGACTTGCTTTGTATTTAAACTTCACCTGGTATGTGATGTACGTGACTTTGTTAATCAGTTTTGCTTTGAAAAGTTGATCTGGCCAAATGGCATCTCTGAAGACTCACGTGGATTTGAGTATCAAACTTACTGTTTTGCAAAGGAGAATTTCACAGTACTCTGACAATTGAAGCTGCTAGTGATAGCAAAACATGTTACCCAAAGGAAATGGCTTTATCAACAGATTGGCAGATCACCATTGTAATTTTTATGTCTACATCCTTGCCTGCTTACAGCCACAGTGAAATAGTTAAGTGTTCATTTATAAGCAATGTTTATTAGCTTTGAGAGTGAAACACAATGGAAAACAATGAGGCAGGTACACAATTTCTCTAGGTCTTGTCTCCAGCTGATCTTTGTCAGTTCAAAACATCAGGCGTTTTTCGAAGAGGTATTTCAGAGAGAGATTCTGAGATGCCCAGCATGTAAAATAACAAGTTCACAGTCTGTGCCAGCTCCTTTTGATGGATATTTTGATTTCAGTTATAAGATATTATGCAAACTGAGGGGGAAAAAAGATTCTATAGGATATGGAAAACAAGAAAAGCCGCTGTCACAGTGATTTGTGCTAGTTCTCTAGTTCTTTAATTCTCTAGCAATACAACCCAACAAACTCAAGAATCTTATTTTTGTCAGTGAATATGCATTGGATGCGGATATCTGGATTAAAAAAAAGATCAGATCACTTTTGATTAGAACTGCACTTCATATTATTAGAGTGTGATGGATGTGTTTGGTTGAGGAGGAAGTTCACAGTTATGTTTAGATTTCTTCTCTGAGCAATTTATAACCTTAGCATTAGTCACATACCAAATTTCCAGTCCCTTTCAGGATATATAAATAAATATAGTGTAATATGTGAGCAGTAAAATTTATGACCATTTGTCATGGTTTAACCCCAGCCAGAAACTAAGCACCACACAGCCGCTCGCTCACTCCCCCCTGGTGGGATGGGGGAGAGAATCAGAAGAGTAAAAGTGAGAAAACTTGTGGGTTGAGATAAAAACAGTTTAAGAGGGAAAGCAAAAGCTGCATGTGCAAGCAAAGGAAAATGAGGAATTCACTCACTCCTTCCCATCGGCAGGCAGGTGTTCAGCCATCTCCGGGAAAGCAGGGCTCCATCACACCTAACGGTTACTTGGGAAGACAAATGCCATCACTCCGAACGCCCCCCCCCCTTCCTCCTTCTTCCCCCAGCTTTATGTGCTGAGCATGACACCATATGGTGTGGAATATCTCTTAGAAAAGGCCTTGACTCTGTGTCAGCACTGCTCAGCAGTAACTAAAACATCCCTGTATTATCAACGCTGTTTCCAGCACAAATCCAAAACATAGCCCTATCCTAGCTACTATGAAGAAAATTAACTCTATTCTAGCCAAAACCAGCACATTCTCCACCCCTTATTCCATACAATTTACGTCATGCTCGGGTCCCACACTGTCCAATACATTCTCATCACCTGCCACCCCCCTTCCCCTCCTTTGATATAATATACAGATATCATTCACCTAGTCTATGGACCACCCCTGTAAAATGTCCACAAAAGGTCCACTGAATTCATTTAGTCCATGACCTTGGGCTCCATCTGTCATGGTGGTCACTCGGGACAGGAGAGGTGGTGTGTTGTGTGGAGTTACTGGGCACCAAAGCCATTGATTGATCTCACTGGAGTCTCTTGTTTGTGTTTCTGAATAGAGGGTACAGAAAAGAATTTCTTGAAACATGCACAATCTTTATTCTTTCCGCAGACATGTAGTAGCAGCAGGCCAAATGCCACAGTCTTTACTCAGTCAAACTCGTTACTTAATATGTTGATTAAATGAAGAAATTGAGATTTTCACCTCTAGGATGAAACTGGCTCCTGTGTAGAAGACCTGTCCAAAGCTTATGATCTTTGAGTCCTGAGAGTCAGACAAAAGTGTTAAGTTCTTGTGCTGGTGTGAATCCTCGGGATGCATTTTGGTCTCAAAAGATGCAAAAGTTAGCTCTGCTACCTATAGTGTTCCCTTTACCTTAGCTGTTCTCTATTTTCACTTATGTCTCTCAGATTTTTTTCCAGGCTGTTGATTAGGTGCCTCCTGAGTTTCATCATGCTCTCCTTAATTTTTTCCTACTTTACCTGCAAGGACAACAAGGACAAATTATGCTTCTTAACTCATTCTTCCCCATTTCCCAGACCATGTAATAACATGTGCTGATTTCAAACTCTTTTGATATTCTTATCTTTTTGGCATTCATCAAAAAGAATTTTGACAAAAAGAATTTGTCAAAAAGATAAAAATTAATATTGTTACTAGTTCCAGCAATACTATTATAAATAATAAACAGTTGGATTAATCAGTTGAAGCTCAGCAGAAACTGGGAACTTCAGTGAGTTATCTCACAAATGAAAACCAAAGAGGAAGTTCCTATTTACCTAAAGCTGCAGAATTTTGCCCTGTGCTGTGTTTGCACACGTGCATGCATACACACATATACAGCGTCAGTGAAATGGTCTGTATGCCAAGGCTCATTGCTGCTGCCTTGCTGCAGAACTTTCACAAAGTATCAGTTTTGCTCTTGTTAGTAATGTAAGCGATCTGAAACCCCACTGTTTTGGGATTTTGAAGTTGGCTCAGAAGTTATTTCCTAGTTTACTAATGTTTCTTATTCTAGCCAAGTTTTGTACTGCCCGACTTGATAGTGATCTTGGCATAAATGTTACTTTTCTGAAAAATCACATCAGAAATGAGATGTGCCCTCTAGTTTGCTAAATGTATTATGAAATAGCTACTTGAATGTGTGGTGGAATGTTTTTGAATGTGAGTACAGATTTGTTACTCTTGAAGACTTTGATACAGGTCTCAAAGTTTCTGTGAATTTTGGGCAAAATTTTTTTTTTAAGCAACAAAAATGTATTTTGTTTCAAGGTTTTGTTTTTTACCTTAGTGTTGGAAAATCCTTCTCCTGTCCCATGTTGCCTTGTGTGGTCATTAGATGAATCCATGTTGTTTCTGCATAGCTGCTTGGGTTGTACATTCAAGTCAGCCTCTCCTTGTGACTAAGAGTGTGTTGTTTGTTTGAAGCTGTGTCTGTCTACAGCCTCGAAAAACATTCAGGTATCTTTTCCTCTGGCTGGTATTGCTGACTGTGCTGTACTGTTTTCAAAGCAATGGTTAGTTATTCACTGATTATTTTTTTTTTTCCTTCTCCCCTTCAAACTTTCCCAAGACAAGAAGGAAAGAAGAAAAAAAAAAAAGAACAAAAGCCAGTCTGGGAAGTAGCAGTGCCTAAAAAAGGAGGAGGTTTGCCTGTGATAAGACTGCCAGTCCAAGCAGCAATTCCTAGAGTCTCAGCCTGTAACCTCCAACAGGATGGAAGAAGACATCTGCAGTCCAGGTTCTCCTGTGTTGTGCTCCAGAGTGAGAGGGGAAACATCCCTTCTGGTGGGAGTGATCTTGCTGGAAAAACTGTTGGGAAGTTTTGTAGCACAAACCCTAGTTATGATGATCTGTGAGGCAGTATCTTTGCTGAGGATTCTGGGGTGCAAAAAAATAGTGAAATTAGGGAAGTGCAAGAAGATGACAGCTGGGCCCCTGCATTTAGTTCAGCATTCCATAAGGGACAGGAAATATATAGTAAAATTGTTGTGTCTGCTGGAATGAGACCTGAACACACGTATACCCTTCTAGGGACAGAGTGATTTATCTCTTGATTCTATGGAATCAGTTTTGCAGCATACTGCTCTGGAAAAAACACTGTCTTAACTATCCTCCAGATTACTCTTGAACTGGGCAATGGCTAGTTGTGTGGGTAGCTTCCTTTCAGACATTAAGGCTGATCCAGCTGAAAGCGATACGGAGGGTGATGGTGGTGGAAATCATTCTGCAGAGTCATTCATCTCCAATGCCAATTGTTTAATGTCAAAAATGTGGAAAGAGTTGGGTTTTTAATTACTTTTGTTTACAGCTGTGAGTGGTGATTCACAGAAATTATATTGCTAAGGTGTGGAATGAAGAGGAAGAATATTAAGATGAAGCAGACTTCTCCTGCAATCATTCAATTCCAGATATCATGGTCTAGTAGCTTTATGCTCAGTGTGTTCATGCTTACAGAACTGGTATTGATGCCATCCGCACTGTGCTTCATTTGTCTGGATTTGAGCTGGGAAAACACTGAATAAGTAATGAGAAAAACACAACCTTTTTCTCTTCCAGAAATAAATTGTAGCACCATGCTAGGTTTCTGTACTGTTTACATTCTCTGGGTTCGTCTAATGACAATTTTGTTAGGTCTTTTCCAAACATGCTTATATCTGGTCTGGCTTTGTCCTCAGTGTATAAGCTGCATGTTAGCAGGTGGAGTGTGTGCAAAGGGTCTTGGGAAAGTCCTACTGTAATACTAGGAAAAAAATTGTAGGAAAAATTAGTGACAACATTTGCTTTTTGATTTGGGAAAATGTTTCCTACTCCCTCCCCCCCCCCAGTTAATAGCAAGTAACTATGGACTCAAGAATGATATTTTTAGAAAGTCCTTGCTCAGTAAGTCTTCCTCAAGAAGAAAGGATATGCAGGGATAACCTCAGAAAACCAAAGAAGCAGCTAGGAAAAGTACCGATGACTTGTGCTGTGGCTTACCCCGACCACAGGCTCCGCTAGCCCCGTTGTGCACGCTTAACGCTGCCTCCTGCAGATGTGAGCAGCATCAGCGTCTCCTGGAAATTTGCAGGATGTCAGTTTAACAAAAACAGACTGAGGGGAAGTGCTGCATGCAGATGCCTGGAGCACCAAGTGCTGGGGAGCTAGCCTGATTTTTGAGATTCGTTAATAAGTCAGCAGCTCCCAAGAAGTACAGGAGATGGCCGCGTGCTCTATCTTTCAAGACTACATCCAGAACAGGACCAGAAAGTGCTGGTCCTGCTAGCTTGCTCTGGGTGTGAAAATCTTTGTTACAGTGGAGGTAGCAAATTGTGATCTCTCTAATACCACTATGTGGTCATCCTGAAATCTGAAGCAGTGCTTGGAGTAGTGAGGCAATCTTTCCTCCTAAGATCCACTTGACCATCTCCCACTCTCTCAGGCTGCGTCGAATTTGTATTTTCTCTGAAAGAAAGAATAAACCGTCTCACAATCTTAGTTTTTCCTCTGTCCTTCCTGTATCATAACACAGCAGACAATTTAGAAATAAAAAATGGCTACCAGTTGCCTACTGATCCTGGAAAAAGGGTTGAAGTATTTTGCAACCTTGACATTATTTGTCTCCTCCTCCAGTTTTTATGACCCCTTTCTCCCTTCCCCCCCCCCAAAAAAAATCTTAAAAAATTTCCTCTGTTATGTGGCTAGTTCCATATGCAACACAAGTAACAGCTTGTCCAAGAATGATGTTTAAAAATGAGCCATATTCTGAGAGTTAAGTAGCTCAGCTTCTTCAGTGCTGGACTGATGATCACAGGCTGATTAAATTTTTACACAATTCCCTTAGTGGAGTCAAGTCCACTTTGGCCCCTTCCAAAGGGACTGCTTAATGAATAAGGATTGATTCTGTTTGACTAAAGTGATCTGCCTCTGTTGACAGTGTAAATAATAAGGAGGTTCTGGTTTTAATCATATTTTAATTATACTGAGTAGCATTTAATTCCAAAATTATTCCAACTATTTCAATTCACACATGTAATGATCTTTTTAATACAACTCCAGTTATTTTAATACATCCCAGTATTTTAATTCCTTTTGAAAACCAAAACAAAAAAACCCCAACCCACCACACAGATGATGCACTAATCAAAACCTGGGACTAAAGAAATTCAATTCAATCAGTTTCTATCACCCTTGGTGTCACCAGTTGTTCCGCAGCAGATCTCGGGCTACCTGTGCAGTAATCATTTATATTAAGGATATTGTAAAATGGCCTATAAGAAACAGTTTCACTGTCTCTAATGCTGGATCAAAAAGAGTCTTTTAATGTAGCGGAAAAATGTTGCCAGATCTAAGATTCTTCATTTGAATAATTAAACTGATTTTTTATTTATAAAAGCATTTCTAGGAAATAGTGACTTTATGGCATTATTGTTACTCAAATCAGCCCTATTGTTAGGATTAAAATGCATATGAATATGCTCTTTTTGTTCAGATGTTTTAGCATTCAAGGAGAAAATTTGTTGCATAATGAACAGCAGTTTTAACTATTGTCTTATCACCATTGTCTCATTCTTTAGTGAGCTTCTGATGTCATGACTTTCAACTTTTGATGGCATATATGATTCCTGGCTTGAGAATTTTTTTAACATTTTGATATGAAGATAGATAGGTTTTAGTTAGAGAAACACTTCTCAACTGGATCTAATTAAGGATATATAGTTTTCATAGCAATTGAAGTTGGAAACCAATTTGTCTAAAATTTTCAGAAAAACTGGTCAGTGGAGAATCCGGATTTTGGGGGGGCTTTGTTCCTAAATTGAAGCTTAGTTTAAATGGTGGGTTTCAGGTCTGAGTTTGAGTCTGGTTGTTGAAGCTTACACAGCTTCACAAAAATATTTTATTTTTCAGTGTAGGATTATTTTTGAGTGGGAAAAAATAGAGATAGTGGTAAGATGATTGAAACAAGTTGTCATATCCCATAGAAAGATTCTATTTCATGTTACTTCAACCATTATTTTTATATTCTGTATACAGCAAGGAAATGTCATACCTAACCACAGCTTTTTGCTAGTTGCATTGCAAGAGCAATGTAGAGCAGTCCCTTCTTCTATATGATAATGAAGCTAGACAACAAAATTACTTAACCTTGTAACTCTGAACAAAAAGAGTCTACCATACCTGTCAAACTATATTTGTAATTGAGCTAATTGACTCAAACCCAGCATAATTCTAGAAAGCAAAGATGGCAGCTACTGAAGATATTCAGTAGTGCATTACAGGAAATGGATTTCATTCATAGTATCAATGTATTAACTTTGAAATAGTTTTAGAAAGCCATTCAGTAAAATCCAAACTTGGATTATCCTGTTGAAAGTGAATGGAAGCTTTGCCAACCTAGTGTTTAAAGCTCTCACCAAGGATCTTATTTATTTGAAAAATATTTATATTTTCTTAATAGGAATTGAAACTATTCATTCAAAATTTACTATTCAATAAGATCGCACTTTATGTTGCGTGAATATTGTGTGCTTTATTAGTTTTAGGCCAAGCTTTTAAAAGTGAAATCCATTTCTTACCTCAACTCTATTAATCATGAAAAAAAATACAAATTCTGTCTTTTATGAAGCTGTCATAGTTTCTGAGAAATATTAGACCCTAGGGCCCACTACTCCATTTAAAACATTCTTCATGTTCGTGTCATCTTTTTTGTAATATTCCTTTTGCTTGTTTGATGACTTTTATTCTTCCCCCACTCATTTAGTGAAATTCAATATTATGTCCCTATTCTGTTCCTTTTAAAGACAACTTAATAGAAGACACTAAAAAGCAGAGATTTAGTATTTTTATTTTTAAAGGGAATATAGCCGTGTTTATCGCATTGTCTACATTCTTGATTTTCCTTTTTTGTATTTTTTATTTTCTTGCATATTCTCTGAAAGTTGTAGGGCATCCAGATAAATTGAAAAAGAACCAAAGCTATGTAAGACCTGATTCCCCAAAAATATTTACGTCCCTAAAAATGCAGATAAATACATAATGGGATTTTTAAAAATGCATAAAGGCACTTAATTTTTGTTATTTAACTAGGCTTCACCTAGCAGTCTTCATATTCTGAAATGTCTGAAGTTATGCTGTTTGGGGTTCTGATGAATTAATGTTTAAATGCTTCTTTTTTTTTTCTTTCTTTTTTTTTCTTTTTTTCTTTTTTCTTTTTTTCTTTTTTCTTTTTCTTTTCACTCTTTTCCTGGCTCATTCTCTCAGGATTGTGCTTGTATTCAGGCTGACCATGACTAGATCCTTCTTCTCTAAGAAGTCTAAGTGCAGTCAGTGGTAGCTACACAGCAGGAGGAAGAGTAGCAGAGTTGTGTTCTCAAGGGTATATATGGGGAAACAAGTCTCAGTGTAGGCAGTTTCTCAAGATGCTCTGACTGATGAATTAACTAATGTAGTTCAGAATATGAGAGTTGATCACTGATGATTTGGAACGTGAGGGTGTGTTGTTGTTTTTTTTTCGTAACAACTCCTTTTTTTTTTTTCCTAGGTTGAACAGTTCATACCAACTGCAGGTGGGATTCATGTCACCTAACTGTAGTTTTCTTAAAATTAAGTGCCCATTTTCAGCTAATTGTCTAGACGCTCTCTATTGTCAATGAAGAAATAGAGGCACTTCAAGAGCATGATTCATCCCATCCTAAAATAGATATCTAAGCTGGGATGAATTGGAAGTATCTATCTTTTTCCACCAAATAGCAGGAGAGCACTGACAACTAGTTAGGCAAAAAGCAGCTAAAGATAGGTGAGACGGTTCCCCTCTGAGATACTGATATATCTCTTACCCCTATCTGTTGTTTCACTGATTTGGGAGATGAGTAACATTTTTCAGTATTTGCCAAATAGGGCAAATATGTTAAATAGATGTTGGTACCAGATCCATCAAGTTCAGGAGTACATAAGGCAGAAAATAATGTACACAGTTCCACTGAACCTGTGCATAGTCTGTGCTTTGTTTTGATTGTCAAATGGTAGCTTAAAGAGCAAAAGCTGATGCGTAAAGCACTGTACATATTTCAGGTTGGGATCAGCATCCACCCACAGTGAAGACTCCACTTGGTTACTCTGTACAAACAACGTCACAGTGACGCTTCAGAGCTATCCTGTCACTTTCTTGTTTCTTTTCTGAAAAGTAAATATTCCAGCTGAAAAACAAATTAAGCCCACAATGAGTGTATAATATATCTCAAAAGTAACTTGAATGGAAAGCATTTCATGCTTGCAGAAATATTAGACAAGTTTAATACCAACTGAATGGTTTTCTCAATAACTTTCAGAATAAATATCCATTAGAACATCAATGAAGATTGAAACTTCTCAACAGAGTAATCAGTAACACTTTTACAGCAAAAATTCTGTGCAGTAATTTTTATTCCTATGTATTATTTGTGAAATTAAAGGAATGTGCCATTTAACATTAAATTTAGCAAAAATGTTTGTATTTTGAGGCATTCTTTATAACGGAAACAAATCAACCAAAGGCAATTATTAAGATTTCATTTGCTTCTCCAGCACCAAGCTTCTGCTGAATGTTTTTCATAATTGGACAATCATGTTTTTTTTTCAGATGACAGTGAACACTTCACTGAGAAAATGATGGACAAAACAACCATTGCTGTGATATAGGATGTCACCTCTATGAAAGTTTGCTTAACAATTTAAAGGAACAAGCATGTTTATTAAGCCTGCACTGATACTGGGCTGAGGTAGGAGAAAACAACACTGTCAAATTTCCATTAAGGTCTGCACATCTCTAAACTAGTTTTCTTGGATTTTGGTAGCAATGTAAGTATGCCAGCAGGCAAATTTACCCTGTTTCTATGATAAGTTTTGATGCCTGAAGTGCTCATTGGTTTTGTCTCTTCCCTTTGTTACTCTAGTTCAAGGAAAGGAATACCCAAGGACAGGTGTTTCTGCTAGCACTGAGTTTTCTTTTATTCATATTTATGCTCATTATGCTTACATTTTACTGATACTATCTTAAAATAAGAACTGTAAATTCTTAAAATCCCATGCTCAGTATGTACGGAAATCTGTGCCGCAAGACCACTTCTACTTGCTTAATGCATGTTAAGGTGGAAAGAGACCAGTCAGTGAACTGGTATAATCATATGCACGGTGCAGCCATCTTGTCTCATCTAGTTGTTCCTTCAATTGTGGAGAACAAGATGCTGTAGGTGTTTCAAAACCAGAAGATTCTTCTGTTTTACTTTCATTAGGACCTAACTTCTGTTAGCATTCTGATTTTTGTTGGTCTTAATTAAGATGATTTCTTTCTCTTACCAAACTGTGACTATAAAGACATACACATCATGGTTATCTTTTTCATCCTTTTAATAATAATAATTAATAAAAACCCCTGTTGCGATTACTTTTCCATTTATTATTGTGATATATACATTTATTTTTTACAAAGGAATTTGACAAGCAGATTTCTGGAGTTCTTAATGGAGTTGAAACAATAGCCTATGCATGTCATGGTACATGCATAGTGAAATGACGAACATAAATCACATACCCACATACACGCACACACAGAAAACAAGGCACTGTTAAGACTGTACAAGTAATAAATGACCAAAAAGTTATTGATACATTAAAAACTGAGCTCCTAATGAAAACTGTAGCAGTAGTCATTTTAACACCCTAAAGCTGTGCATTGTTTTGGGGTTCTCTGCTTAAAAGCCCAACTGTGTCCCTCTTTCCATATGTATTGGACCCCACATTCGTAGGTGAATAAATTGCTCCGATGTTGTTGCTGGAACGAACTAAAAAATCAGCCAAGCGTTGTGTCACACATGTAGCAGTGTTGCATTTCCGTTTCTCTAGGTGGTGACTACTAAGGTAAAACAAAAAGAGCCAAGATTAAGTCAAATGATGAGCAATCAAGTGTGCCACTTCTAATAGGCATTTGAGCTGTGCTAATGTGGGAGTTCTTTTAATATGTGCACAAATACAGGAACATTACAATCTTCCTACCACCTACTTTGTGCCTGAAAAAAAATCTTGCGCTGTATGCTATTATCAGTTTTAATGATGAGGTTTATTTAAATGCAAAGACCTTAGCAGTCATATGTCATTTTTATTGATATTCTGCATAGCAGTTTATTACATCTAGAAAACCTGTAATGATAGTATAGTTAAGGCAGTAAGTGAAAACAATGACTAAATGTTTAACTTTAAGCTGAACTTCTAAATCTATTCAGAGCTCTTGCTGATATCATGAGGATTACTAACATAATGACAATCACTAACATTTATTTAGTTCTCTTGTTCCCACAGAATCATATCCTGCTCTCACTGAAGTGAACAGTAGTCTTCCAGTCCACATCAAGTGGATCGCGTCCAAAGACTCTTTCTCCCAACTGCACCATGTATCATGAGAGGTGGCAGGCGTTGCCAACTTCTGCCGACTTCAGTACCACTTAAGATTTAGTTCTGTCTAAACAGAGATGTCTTCACTACTGAAAAGTTGCCACATCTTTGTTGAAACACCAGCAACTTGAAAGTGCTGTTGTGGTAATCATTTGCTGGATGAGACTTTAAAGAGTGTCCATGGAAGAATCAGTATCTAAAAAGAACATTTTATGGTCTGAACCAATAGACCATTTACAGAACTCTGTGTAGAACTTACGTAGCATGAGATTTTTTTTTTTTTTTTTTAAATCACAATACAACAGTTAGCTTGAGAGGGCTTGGGTTTGCAAGCTTGTTTCTTAGACCACCATGTTGTTCCTTCAGACAGAAATACTTCCTTGCTGAGATTGCTTATTGGGTTACTGTTAATTTTCTTGGGTTTCTTCATGTTGATGTGGTATGAGGTAGACAACAGTTTGCAGCAAAAATTTGCTGTGAAGAGTGGCAATTTCCCAGTTTCAAGCTCTGAGCAATTACCAAGGAGTACATTTTCCTATTGATTAAATTTGTTATTTAAAATGTCATCTATTCTTTTAGAGTTATGTGTATTAATCTAAGAATCCAAATGGAATAGCAATTGTGAGAGAAATGTCTGTATTATACTGGTTCTTCATTGGCAAATAGGCAGCAATTTCTAAGCAATTAGTATTTTAAATATGTAATTGTATTTAAAGGAAATGGTTGGCTAGGTCTTGATACAGGTTCTCTTAGGTTTCCATGGATATTTCTATTGATTTAAAAAGAGTTTAATCAAGCCCTTAACATATGAGGTTCAAACAGCAACTGGTTCTCATGGAAATCCTGATTTGTTTGTGGAGGCAGAATTTTCTTTTTCGTTAAAGGTACAAAATCGGGCCCTGACATTCCAAGTTTAAAACTCCAGTCCTTACAGGAAGCTACGAGATTTCTGGCTGATGTCTAGCCTGACTGAACCCATTATATCTGTTAGCTCTCTGATCTGTGGCCTTTAATTGAATATGTGCTTCAATGAGACAATTCACCCAGTAAGAGATTGTAAACCAAGGCCCCAGAAAAGCAGATAAGGCATACCACACTCATAAAGGTGATGCCTTGTGTTTGAGTATCACAATTATTATTTTGTTTTATTTTTAAAGTAATAGCTGTAAAAATGTGGGAACTTAGTCTCCATTATCAAAATATTTTGGAAGATAACCAAACTGTCATATAATAATGAATTTTTTTTTTATAAATTTGGAGAGAAAGGAACAAGCAACTATACAGACACGTGTATTTACTGAATCTGTCCATAACAGAATTGTTATTGAAAGAAGTTCACTCAAAAGCCTGATGAACAGTTAGAATAGTCCAGTGCTGTTTATCTTTTAGTACAAATTGCAAAAACTTTTTGAAATGCTATTTTATTCATAAAGAAGTTACCTGAAATTGGATTTATGGATTTATAAACATGAATGCATTTCAGACTAGTTAAATTCTATCAGAGCCAATTGCTTCTTTTCCTTCTTCCCACGATTAAATTGATATTTAACTCTGTAATGAAACATTACTTACTTACAGGAAATAGTTATGTTATAAAATAATTCCATTCTAGCAGAGCATTAGTGTTATTAAGAAGGGTATATTTTCTTTTTTTCCCTTCAGGCTTGGAAATATGACAAATTTAAATGAGAAAGCCCTTTCAAGATACACCTTTCTTCTCAAGGTAATGTAGTATTTGTAGCCTTTTTCATTTATGAAAGCATTATAATTGTAAAGTAGTTAAATGATCTCTGGATTTCACTTTCTACCCTGAATGCTTTGATCTTTATGCTACAGAATGGTTCTATTTACAAGAAGAAGGGTATTTTAAGCTGTTTTTGAGAATAGGCAACAGACACAAAGAGTTTCAAGTAACAGAATATCACTGGCATGAAGTTTGCTTCATAATTTAATCCTAACCAATATGACTAGAAAAAAACAAGGAAAATCAATACCTTTTTGTCTTTGCTGCTGGTTGTTCTGGCATTTCCTCAGTAAGTCCTGAGAGTGTATTCCGTGACATTACTGGCAATATCCATCCTTGTCTCTTGGAAGTACCATCAGATAGATCATCAGCCACAGATAGTAATCTTTAAAGAACAATAAAATACCCTGTGAAATTGAATAGCTCTATTTTTGCTCGTATTATTTGAGACATGAAAGCAAAAGCAATTAATGCAATAATCTGAACATGTTTTCCCCTAAAAAGAAATAAATATGATTATTTATTACTCACTTCTCAATAGGTGTAGCTTCCAAACAGCTCAGAGTGACAGAAAGTGCAATGAAGAAAACTGACAGCTTTAGGTTGCACATCTTTGCTTCCAAACTTTCTGAAAAGAATAATGATTCAAAACTGAAAGCAAACCCAAATACTCTTCAGCATATCCTATTACTGATGCCCATTCTGTCCTAAATCAACAGCAGCTAGTCTTTTTCACAGGCTAGAGTGAAAAAACGATCCCCCTAAGTTTAGTGACACAACGCAGTTTCAGAGAGAGAGCTCTCAACAGTAAATGCTCATTTTCCATCTAGTAGTTTCAATCCTTTCCCTTATCTCCAGTTTGCATTCCCGACATGTCCCAGTCTCAAACTGTGGTCCCAGGTGCAATTTACCTTGAAGTTATCTCAGCCTTTTCCTGAAAAATGCTGTTGATTAATAATGAGAAACATTCTGCTTTCCTGAAAGCACATCTGTTGCACTGCATCTTAAGCACAAAAAAAAGGGAAATTGTTTACCTTTTAGTGGTCAGGGAGCTAACGGAAAAAGCACGCCCGTGTTAGCAAGAAGGGTGCATGCAACAATTCCACGCTTGCATCTAGCTCTGGAGTATCCTTTTTCCCCCTTCCTTGCTGACAAGTAATACAGCTCTTATATACCCTTCACACCTTTCTCGGCTCTGACATCAGGCAGCACAGAGACTGTCATTAATTCCCATCCCTATAGATAGAAAGTACCCCAGAGAGGAGCAGAGGCAGATAGGTCATTATTACATTAGCACATCAGTAAATATTCACCTGGTATATGCAGGATGCCCTCGTGAAGATACTGTAATAGCATATTGCACATCAGAACCGTAGCCTCAATTTTACAGTTCTGATAAGATGCTGAGGTAATATTACCTGTGGGTGTTTTCAAGGGCTAAATAAGGTAACAAACGTTATAAAGAAAGCCAGAGTAAATGAAACACCAGATCACCAGTAACTGAAATATAAGAAAACATATATCTTCTTAGAAAATATAGGATAGTTAAAGTTGTGGAGGTTTGTTGCAGAAGTATATAATGATCAAAATAGAAAAAATATTTGAAGGGATAAAAGCTGTATGAGGAAGAATAAAAGAGTGAAAATTATTTAAATTGACAGGGTGATCATTCAGGGTAACAAAGTAGAAATCATGTATGTTTTTCAGTAAAGTATAAATATGAAAATTCTGTCATTCTTAATGTAAAATCTTATGTTTTACTAACACTGGTAGATTCTTTATGTCATGCATGAAAACTGTGTCAATTAATATTCTTAAGAAGGCAAAGACTAGGATTAAAAAGCTAGGAAATGCCAGAATGAAGGCTGCCAGTGCTAATTTATTTCTCTAGTGTGCACAGAGTATGGTTCAGGGAAAAATATACAGCTTTTAATAGACTAAATGAAGTGTTAATAAATTACCTGACTGCAGATTTCCAAGGATACAGATTAGAACCATTTTTTCCCGATTTCAGTGGGAATTAAGCAAATTACTTTTTTTTTTTTTTTCTCTCTCTCTCTAGTTGCCTTTAGGTGCCCAAATGCCTTTGGACAACAGGTCTTTGAATTATTTATGGAGGTTAAGATGCTGACACAAAAGCTCAGGCAAAGTTTTCTGTGATAAGAAGTTGTCATATGCATCTTCCATATCCCCACAGAACATGAGTTAATTCATAACTGCTTCAATGCCAAGTACATTGCCTTAACCGGAAGCCTCCTTCTTTGCCAGTTTAGTCTCTAACACCAGATTTCCACTGAAATAGCTAAGTTCCAGTGCTGGCTCTCTTCAGGCATCTGTGCTACTTGAGTTGAATACAGAAGGAATGTTTAGCTGGGATAGTAGCCTCTTAACCTGATACTACAGCTAGTTTGCCAGTAAGATTCTAGCAAGTGACAAAGTGTTTGGGTTTTTTTGGTTTTATTTTTATTTATTTTTTTTTTTTTTTAAATGGGATGCTGCTTCTGGATATTTTGCTCTCTGTTTTTAACTATACGATCATATACTTCTTTTTCCCCAGGTTCCTGTCATCTTCCCCTGGATGGACAGTCCCAGTGTGAGAGAAGTAAGTATAGCGTCATTTTATCTTCACCATGACAACATGTTCCGTGCAACATCTGAAACAAGTTTATCTCTCCAAAGAGTCTTCTGATGTTATTTTCACTGTAGCATTTGACTGCAATGAAATAACATTCTGGTGTTATTTTCACTGTAGCAATTTCACTCCCCTGAAATGAAGGCATGATTAGATCCATTTTACAGAGATAGAATTCTGTTGAAAAAACAATTATGCAAATAATCTGGCAGTGATTGGCACCAGCCAATATTCACAGCTTGAATATTGAACTCAAATGTCTTGGTGCACTTCTTCCGGGATGGGAAGACATCCAGGTCACGCTGACACTCAGTAGAGGTGTGTGTGCTCAGCTCTTGTGAAAAGGCAAGCTCATGTTGTTTCAACTCCTGAAAAGCCGTGGATAGATCAGATGCAGTTTGCATCTGAGATGTTAGAAGAGTGGACTGGATATTCAGAATCAGTGAAATTTTAAGGCATCTAAGTGAATGGTTGTTGTGTCAAGCTTGAATCAAGCTATAGGTTGACATAAGAAAAGTGAAACAGGCTTTTCAAAGAAATATCGGTCCAAAATCCTAATTCCAGCTATCCTGCAAGCGGCCTTGGGAAACCTCTAATGCTTTGAGGGAAGAAGAGAAAGGCTGATTCTTGAGTGCATTGTAGAAATGAAACTGGCCTCATGATGTCCCAGGACCATTGTCTGCCTCCTGAGCCACACAGCATTTTGGCAGAGTCAGCAAGAAGTCTATCCAGCTATTATTCAGATGTAATGTTAACAAAATTAAGGTATTGTGGCTTCTGTTACTACTTATCTTAAGCAGAAGTAGTGTTTTTCCACACAAACAAGAGTGGAATATGAAATCGTGGAATGTCTCTGACAGCAGAACTATTCATAACTCAAATTTCAAGAACCTGGCACTGAGTACTGTGCAGTTAGTACCATTCAATGAAGCAGTTAGAAAACTATTTTTATCACTGACAAAGTTCCTTAACCTTGATCTTAGAAAAAAAACAAACCCTTAATTATTGTGCACAACAAATATTATCAGCCTAAGGATGAAATCAAGTATTCTCAGTAAAGAAACCCACAACCAATTATATCCTGAGTAGTTACATGGTAATTTTACATATTTACACTGGAGTTATAGTCCGTATGAAAAGATTTGTCTGAAGTATGGTGCCTATATGAGGGTTAGGGGACACCAGAGATGAGGTTTACAAAGAATCCAGAAGATATGGTATGCCAATGCCCCGCTTCCTCCTGGAAACTACCTACATAAATGTCTTGAGTTGCAAGATGATGACCATGCACTGCACTGTAAGGTACTGGCAGCAGGGGAACAGGGAGCCAGTCTTGTCTCAAGTGTCTGCTGCTTTTATGTACTGGGGAGTGGGATTTATCTGACTAAATGTGAGATGAATAGAGAGAGCGTTCTAGTGCCTGTTTCTAATGTAGAAGTCTAAAATAGCTCAGATGATTTGTGCCTGTTCCTCCTTTTTGACTATAAAAACAGCCTTGGGTGACTCGCTCAGATATAGATGTTTACACTGCAGGTGTCTAAATGTATGTGAAATGAATTCCATCAGGGGTGCTTTAACTCTCTTATGTGCTCAGTTCCTAACATTTAAGGTTGTCTCCCTCTCTTTCTCATATTTATCTTTTTCTTAGGCTATTCTTGACACCTGCTGGACAGCTGTTTCCCACTTTTAATGGCTGCTTTTCAATTTCTGAGTTCCATATTTGCTTAATAACATTACTAACACACATTAAGACTTTTGGTAATGGATGTCTCTTTCCCGTTTGTGAGAGTGACAAAAAGCCATATTACCTGTTGCATGCACTTTACCAGATCCTGTTCTGCTGTGTAAGGTAAATGTCTCCAGTAAATTACATTGTTGCTCTGTTACCAGAACTGTAAGTGTGTGAATAACTCATGGTTTAGTTTTCTTGTTGTATCAAAACAGAAAAGGAAAAGCTTTAGGCATTAACCTGAAATAAGCATATTTCAATTTTTTGAATAAACCAGAAATCATAACAATAGCAGCGTTAATATGCATTAGTGTAAATACTACCAGTAATGAAACAGAATGGTGCATGTGTCACTGCTTGTAGCTGTTATATGAGTTGAGCAGAAAGTTTCATGTGATCTGACAAAATTGTTTCATTTTTATAACAATTTTATTAGCCTTTGATTCCTGTTAAGTAAGTCTGAATCATGGTTCGAAACAAAAGTAAAGTATAAAAAAAAGGTTTCATTGATAGTGTCAGCACCTCTGAAAAAGTCTAAGTGCCTTGTGTTCAAATGACCAAATCTGAAATTAGAGGAGTAAATCAGGTGCCTAAACATAGTTTTCTGCTATCATTTTAGATGTCCTAGGATATCCAGGACTGACATGCATGAACCCAGCTAGTAGGACACTGCTGTAGGACAACTGCAGACTAGGTGGAACATCAGAGGGAGTCTAAAATTACACTAGACACCTATGATTAGGAACCTGGATTGTTCCCTAACATTTTATATTTGGATGCCAAAGTCTGAAAATTTTGGCTATAATACTCTTGTCCCACTATTTCTTGCTTGGTACTATGTTGATGAATACTTCAATGTTTGTATTTTCTGGTGCATGGAGTTGTAATTTGCTACTGTTAGCACTAAAGCTATGTGTATCTGCTTTGTTCAAATATTGTTTTATCAAATATGTTTTTGCTAGCACAACTTTCTTTGTTGGTCCTATTTGGTGTGGGCCATTTCAGCACTCATAAAAACTCAGAGAGCTCTTCTTGTCGGTCCCAAAACTGATGTTAAACCTCTGGAAGAAATATGGAAGAAGCAGCAGATGAGGTAATAGGAGCAAAGTTAATAATTTCTCCCCCAGTGGAAAAAACAGATGATTCAGAAATGAAGGGTGGCCATCCATGGAATTGACTAGCAAATGGAAAGAAGTCATTTGGATAGTTAACAATATCTTAAATCTGACTTGTATTATGCCGCTCAGCTCACACCGTTAACAGAACAATGATGTAGCCTCAAAGGGCTATTGCTAATGATTTCTCTGAGAATGAGCTCAGCAGAGTTTGTGCTGAATCAGTTCCTATAGCTGGGAATCTCCCAAGCAAGAGGAATAAACCCCATGTTTAGATCAGAAAAGTCAGAATTGACAGCACAGTGATTGATGAGTTTATAGTTCCTAATGCCATTCCTACTTAGATTTTATAGAGCATTAATTGCATGGCTTCTATTGGCTTGCATCCAACAATTTACCTTTGAATACAATGGAAGGTTTAAATTCTTGATTTTCTTTTCCCCTGTCTCTTCTGCAACCTGCTTCCAGAAATATAAGCAAAAGCACAACTCTCCTTTGGTTATCAATGTCACTTACAAGGGATCTAGACAGTGCTAATGGTAAATAAGTAATATGAAATAGTACTATTATTCTTCCTTTCTGGTAACCTAAGCCATCCATTGCTTCCTGCTATGATCATTCTCTAAAGTCACTGTCTATAAGAATTCACCTATAAAAAGGTATTCAGCTTTCAAATATATTGCTGTAATGTTTACATACCACTACTACAATAGTATATGGAGTCCTGTAGCATGTGGACTCATATGTGTACTTCAAAGCGGAACAAATAATTTTGCTAAAAGGAAGGCTATGGCACTTACTTGGAGTACCTCCTTAGAGAGTCAGTGCATTGTAAATTCACATCCTGGCTCACTGCATAGGTCTCTCCTTACAGAAGAGTCCAGAGTGACTATATTGCTACTGAATGTGCAGAATGAGGTCTCCCTGAATGCTCCTGTAAGGGAAAAAAGAGATAAGGAATTAGGTATGTGTAAAAGTGCTGTTTCTGATTTATTAAGTGTAACTGTGAGAACACTCCCCCCCCCTTCCCCACCCCAGCATCTTATAAAGAGCACAGACATCTGTAGAAGACATAGTGAGACCAGGAACCACCCTCCATGCTCCCCAGATTTATTTCAGTGGAGGTGAATTGCTAGTAAGTACAGAGCAAATGGAACCATTCACCAGTAAGAGAAACTACTGGTTTTCAAAATAAATCTACACAGAATCACGTCAGCCCTTCCTACCTGATTCAGTGCATAAGTTTTAACTAAGTTTTCTTTTAAACTATCTCACTTTCAGTAATCAGACTTTTTTTTTTTTCCCCTCTGCAAACTGCAGCAAGAGAATAACAATCTGGCTTTGTCTTGAAACACTCTGAGTCTTTTAGATGATGCTGTCTTGACAGCTCTGCTATTAATAGTGGCATTTTCTCTGCTGTTTAAAAAGGAGAGTTGTGCTGAACTGAGAATCAGTCATTTTAGTAATAATTTTTCACTAAGGGCAAATGCAGTGTACTAGCTTATGTAGGAGGATTTACGTTGACAATACCATGAAGCATAAATTAACATATTTATGGTATGTCAGCACATGTGGCTGCAAAATAAGATAGCCCTTCTTCAAAGAGAAGTGCAATACGGCTGCATTTACCGTATGCTTGGATTATTGTATGTGTGAGTGCAAGACCTGACCTTTTCATTCTACTTGGAGATGAGAAAAGATTTTCATAAGCACAGGGAACGTGAATCAGTACATGAAATTGTCTCTGTATTGTAAGAAGTCATTAAAAAATTCATTAGGACTTCAGCATGTGTATCTGGAAAAAGATTAGTGGATTTCTGCTCTGTTACGGTAGTGTCTTTTACACCAAATATTGCTGTTTCCATCCATTTAGCAACCACTCCACTTTTGGCTGAGATCGTCCCTGGTAACAGAAAACATGAATGGTATGGAAAAGTCAGTACTTAAATGTGAGCTTTCACAAATACTTTAAGAGCTACAGGTGACACAGCTGATTCAAAAGGTGGTGTTTTTTGCAATAAACTGTTATTGAAGCAAATACCCAGTGGAAAATTGAAGGCACTGTATTATTGCAAGACAAAAAAATCTGAGGCTCTGGAAACATATTAAAATAATTTCATATTAACATATGTTCTGCCAATGAATGCTACAGTTTCAATGGGACAAAGCTGAAAAGTCGTCTTATCATAGCGTTTCATTCAGAAAAGAACCTTGTGCAGAGCAGCAGAGAAGTGCATACTTCAGGACAAGTGTCTTTAAAATCTGTGGGTGTTGAGTATGTACTAAGTGTTTATTTAAAATGGGTATCTTAAGCTCTGCTTTTGGGTTCAGAGTCTTTTCTATTGCATAAACTGTTGTCTAGATTGGTGGTTGTTTTTTTTTTTTTTTTTCTTGATTTACAGGATTCCTACACATTTCCAGATGGAGGGGTAGACCTTTGGCTAGTGACTATCATTCTAGTGACTGTAGGCTTGATTTCATTACTCTTCACAGAGGCCCTGTACCCCTTCCTGATGCATTTGCATGGGCTGTGAATGGCTAGTTTCATTTTAGAGAACTATCACATTGTCACACTGTTCATACTTATTGGTATTGTGTTAAAAAATGAAGAATGTTGGCAATGTGGTGTATAATTTCACATCAACGTAATATTTCACATAATTTCATGTCAATGAAGGGTTAACACATTCTTAAATTATTTTATAAGCAGTCGTCATAAACAGTAATAATCTTCTCTGTGGTGTTATGGATCATTACAGCCCACTGCTCTAGGTCATATATCATCCTGTTGCCTTTTATAATACTCGTAATAGTTTGTAACAGTTGAATAAACAACTGTTAAAAGAACCATAAAAATTGTCACCATAGAAGTAAGGTGCTTTTTATTAGAAAGTCTTCAATGTACGCTGTTATTTGAAGTCAGTTCTTTAATTTTCATTGTCAAAAGAGGATGTATATTTCATGCAACTTAAACCTTTCTGAGCAGGTATACTTGTTTTGGGGGATCCTATGAAGATTTCCTATGTTTTAAAAATGAGGTGTTTGTAGTTAGAAAGCCATGCTTAAGGCTTGCATAGCTACGTGCCTGATTCCCCAAAGTTCACCCATGTTCCTGGAGCTTCCACTTGGATGTTTCACACCTTTTAGGACTGAGCTGTCTTGGAAGAGATCCCTATGTAAAGTGTACCTACAAAGGCCAGGAGTATCACCTTTAAGCATTTTCTAGTAACTGGTATCTAGCCTGTTGTGTGATGATATCTCCGCACAGAAAGCGTATTATCACACACCAAAAAACTTGGGGACTTGATGGATAGCGAAAGTGAAATGCTAGCAGGTTACATAAACCACTGATTGATGAATCATAGTTAATGTCATTTTTTCTCCAGAGAGACTTTGAAGTCTTTGAACTGCCAGTCAACCTACAGTACATTAGTTCCTTTAGCTTTTCTTAAAGTATGTTCATGAGACAGTACCCCTCGTTAGTGGAACACTGACGTCCTGAGCACACAACAAATCCCTTTGTACTTTAAAAAGGAGGCACTGCCCAAAAGTATATCATTAGACTTTCAACTTTTTTTTTTACATAGGTAATTTATTCTGAAAAGCTGTTTTGACAATTGGAACATTTATGTTTTCCGACATTTAAAAATAGAAGTTTGTGTAACAGAGTATCTTCCAGCCTTGTGGCAAATTTTACAAAGAATGAAGAATTTTATGTCTCCATAAAGTTTGCCACAAGACTGGAAGCCATGAACCTGTTTTGCTAAAACAAAAGCAAAACCCCCAAATCCATACAAGTGGAAATCAATGTGCTGAACTGCTTTCTTAAGAGAGAAACTGTTATGACAGTCTCACTAGTTTAAATAAATAAATAGTTATGAAAACAGACAGCAATTAATGTTTTGCACATAGACAATATTATCTCCAATGTATGGATATGAATGCTTGCTATAAACAACTATTTATTGTTCTTGTGTTACAGGGGAAAAAATTGAGACGATGATGAGTTAAGGGGGATGCAGAGAGTCAATGGCAGAGTCGAGGATGGAAGACAGATCTGAATCTTCATCTGGTCTGTAGCTGATGTGCACTCTGTTGAGGTGAGAGGAAAGGAAATGTTACTGGATAGTCAAACTAAATCTGAATTCAGGCTCAAAATGGGCAGAAGGTCTTGTGCCTTTCTGTGTTTCTGCATATATAGGGATAAACACCACCCCGCTTGCTTTGTTAATTGGAAATGGGTGCTTCCCTACCTGGCTTGCGTAGATCAAGCTCTTACCTATTAGTCTCTTCATTGGCCAGTACAATGAGACCTTGTGACTCCCCATGATTTACCTCAGACTAGTATAACCACTGCCAGAATAAATACATTTTTGATTAAAGGAGGATCAGTTAAGTTATTACATCTTTCTTCATCTTGCATCTTTCCTCTCTGTCTTCTGAGAGAGTAAGTTCCCAAAATATCTTGAGAAGGGTTTTTTGCTCTGTGCGGATGTTGTGACCTCTATGAGCAGCTGAAAGGAGAGAAGATGTTGTGAAAGAGCCTGTCTTGTGAGGTTTCCAGACTCAGTTTTGCTGGTCTGTTCAAAGGTTTAACTTTGCAGTGAAGCTTTTGGAGTGTGTACCCAGACCAGGGCACAACCCTGAGAAGAAAATTCTGTGTTGTGCTTGTTAGTAATTCTCTCCATTAGTCTCCATTTGACTGGGAGCTGCATGGCTATCCAACTATCACAGCTCTGCACAGCCACTGTTCTGATCAGTACTAGTAAGGGGTAAAATTTTAAGCTCCCTTGTGTCTCCTGATAAGCCTGCAGTACAGAAGCAGATCTCAGGAGATACAACTGAGAAAAAAAAATGGTTTTAAACATCGCTTGGATTGTGGTCCAGCTCTGAATTGATGGGGGAAATTACAGTGAACCTAATCTGTGTCACGACATCCTTATCTGGGTTGCCATGCTATGTCCTATGGGATGTGCAACCCGTGATTGCTGTAGTGCTCAGTTCTGTGGAGATACAGCTCATATTTCCAGCTTTTCCTGAATTAGTTACATTCATGGTTGTTTACAACTGCAGTGCTGGGAAAGAACTACTTAGTCCTAGTGTTTCCAAAATCATGTATTGTATTTAGAGTGAGACCAGAAGTGACTTCTGTATTTTTGGTAGGTAACTCATCATTACATATAACATTTAGACTAGGACCAATAATTGTACATCAGCTCTGCATTTTTTATGGAGAACTTCTTCTGATTTCCGTAAGAACATCATTTATCCATTTGAATTTCCTGTGAGCTTGCCTAAGCAATTGTAAGGAGCTCCTGTCCTTTAGGCTGGGAGCTGCTGGATGACAGGCTTTTTTGTTCCTTGACCAAGATGAGTAGATCTAGAATGACATAAGGAGAGAAAACCAGGACAGGTGTCATCTGACCTGATTTTTATCTGTCTAAAAGTTAGTTATGTAGACTAAGCCAGCTCTCTAGACTTTCAAATCAAAGGGAAGAAAGAAGCACCTCCAGAGACCATTTTCTCCCACTTACTTTAGACAGCTGTCTAAAATGGGATAAATTACTCTCTGGAAATATCTGACACTTTCTCATACCTATTGTGAGACTCTAGATGAGGATCTTCAACAAATTGACTTGCTAAGAATAGGGTATACCTCATTCTAGACAAATACTTGACTCTCTCAAGGTATTTTACTTATATTGAAGCATTAGAATGATTAGAGTGCCCCTCAAACAAAATATGTCCAGACAGAAAAAAATATTTGTAGTCTCAGTTTCTCAAGCGGTAGGCGATAATGCAGGAAGCAGTGAACTTGGTGCAGATATGGCCTTTAGGAGAAATCCCATGAAGAAGATGGGAATTCAATATACTAAGACATCATAGACTCTTTATAATGCTGTGTTATCTGTGAATTAATCACAATAGAGAAAAATACTGAATTCCATACACACTGAATTTTACATAAATTTACTGAATATTAAATTATGCATTTGTGAACATATGTTAATTTCACATCTCTACTCCCATTTTTTTGGAGAGCTATTTAATTTGTTCATGTTGCTGATCGCTGGCAGATGGCTGGGAGTGACTCCTTATCGTCATTCAGTACTTTGTGCTGAAACAAAAGCAGATTATAAAGGCCAAGATCTGCACAGTAAGTGCTTCGCAGTGGCACCTAAGCACATCCAAACACTGAAAATTCACAGAAGTCACTAAAGTGCCCAGCTATGGGCCTTATGGGTGTATTCCTTCACGCACTTTTTTATGCATACAGACCATGCAAGCAGGCTACAATTACTTTAAGATTAAGAACACACATTTACCCTAATAATGTTCCCCCAATATCCTTCAGCTCCCAAAAAGCCTGAAAAAATATAAAAGCTCTCCAGCACTCTCAGGCAGCTAAAAATTAAAATAAATATATTTTCAGTCTAATATTTTTTTCTGGGAAAACACTATTTTCATAGGAATGAATTCTTTCATTATCCATGTAAAAGGCATTTTTCCTTTCTCTAAGACAGTGGAGCCAAATGTATGGATACTAGCCTTTGTTCATTTGAAAGCAGAAGTCTCTAAGACCCTTTCTCCATGAAGCAAAGATTGATATAATTCCAATGGTACTTCCTTTCTCATGGTGCTACAGAAAAATAGAACACCAGAGAGGTTTGAATGCAGACAGTCCTTGGGAAAACTCTTGTTTGTGTGTGTGTGTGTCTGCCTGTGCCTGTATGTGTCTGAAGGAATATGCCCTTGAAACATCTATTTCTTCATTTTGCTTTTAAAGATAAACTGAGTTCATACTTAAGCACATCAGTAAGTGAAATTCTTTTGACTTCTGTGAATGTTCAGCATATAGGTTCCTACTTTAAGGCACTTTGCAAATATGCTAATATGAATTGACCAAAATTGAGTGGCATGTATAAGAGTAAATCTTTTATAATGGGCAATGTGAATCTTTGTAAACAGGAGTTTAAACCTCAAAAGTCAGATGAGATAAGCTGATGCATGCAGTAACGTCGTGGTTTAACCTCAGTCGGCAACTGAGCACCGCACAGTTGCTCGCTTACTCCCCCCTCCCCCGGTGGGATGGGGGAGAGAACCAGAAGAGTAAAAGTGAGAAAACTCATGGGTTGAGATAAAAACAGTTTAATAATTGAAATAAAATAAAATACTACTACTACTACTAGTAATAATAATTATAATAATATACAAAGCAAGTGATGCACGATGCAATTGCTCACCAGCCTCCAACCGATGCCCAGCCAGTCCCCGAGCAGTGGTCCCCCCCCGGCCAGCTTTCCCCAGTTTATGTACTGAGCATGGCATCCCATGGTATGGAATATCCCTTTGGCCAGTTGGGGTCAGCTGTCCTGGCTGTGCCCCCTCCCAGCTTCTTGTGCACCTCCAGCCTTCTCAGTCGGTAGAGCATGGGAAGCTGGAAAGTCCTTGGCTAGTGTAAGCACTACCTAGCAACAACTAAAACATGGGTGTGTTATCAACATTGTTCTCACCCTAAATCCAAAACACAGCACTGTACCAGCTACTAGGAAGAAAATTAACTATCCCAGCCAAAACCAGGACAAATAATTAAAGCTGTCATCCTGAAGAGGTACTTCAACTTTTAAAAAGATAACATGTTTATTTTCTTCTTCTTCTTCCCCTTTATTATTTTTTCTTTTTAAGAGGAAAGAGGGCACTTATTTATCTTCAGTTTTTAAAATGCACATTACTGGTGATGAATTCTAAGGGAAATTTTAAAGCAAAGTTCTCTAAAGTGGAGCTAGAAAATCATATGATAGTAGGCACAAACTATAAATCACTTAAACTGCCACCTGGGTTATTTTTCTCTGATACGGAGAGAAGTATTTAAAGCAAATTGTTAAGTGCCTGCTATAAGGAGATATTTATTTGACTGGAATTTTTGATTTCCCTTTTTTGTAATTCCTTTGCTGGGTCTGAATCTTCAACCTTACTCACCCTGAACAGAAATTATTATTGAACAAAATAATCCTACTGAGATTGCAGAATTACACTCCTGTATGCGATATGCCTATGACTTTCTATCTCATCAAAGTTTGTTTAATGGTTATTTATTTAATAATTAATTAAAACCTCAGACAATTGCTTTTCTTTCACTGGTTTGCTTATTTCCTGTAGATACTGAAAATACTTACATGCATCTCAGAAGCTCACTTTTAAATAATTATGATGGATAAGGAGATTTGAAAATAGTGATCTCTGTAGTCAAAATCATGGTGTCTCCTCCCCTCAAATAGACATGGATTAAAATATAAAATATATGTAGAATATATTCTACAAATAGTTATGAGATGAAATATTAAAAAAAATGGATGGGGAGAGAGAAAGAAGAAGGGACTGGTAAACCCTTGTAATAGCTAAACACAGGATAAAAAACAACTAAGCTGAGATCTACAGTTCTAGTTTCTAATAAATTAAAATAAATATCATGGCTAGAATGCACAGGGAATTTGATACAAGTCTCTTGGTTAGGTGCTTGCAGTCAGATTTCCAGAACCATTACAATTAGAATACTGAAGTTAAGATATTTTTAATGCAAAAGCAAGGCTAATGCTCTAATGACACTGAGACTTCTCTCTTACACAGAACAAGACTTAGTCATACACAGAGGGCTGTTGCACATGGTATGGGTACAGGAGAGAAGTCACTTTACACCTGAATGAATACTACATTGCTGTTGACATACACTGTTGAACAACTGCCATTTTAGTAGGCAGTATCCTATTCCCTCAACACCTTTAGCTGTTTTTTTAAGGGGAGCAAGGATGGCCACATGGACTTAAAGCAGCTTTATACTCAGCCATTTCCTACCTCTGTTCACTATTGTTTTTCATTGTACTGTCTGCTGTGAACACAACGCAGTATGTGGCAGAACTTGGACCACTGTCTTTATATTTTCTTCTTATTTTGCCAGAAGATTTTTTAATTTTCCAAAAGTGGCAATGGATAAGTGGAGAAAATATAAAATGCAAGAAAACTCTCAAAATATCTTAGTGGGAAATAAGACTTTACCTCTGATTTTAGTTAAACGAAAGCAAAGGTGGAAAAAATTTCTATTTCTACTTAAACTGTATGAGCAAAATCCCAGTACAGACAGCCATCAGGTGTGATTTGGAGACCATCATGAAGCAAGAACAGAAAGCAGTGCTATAACTCTTACGAAAAGTATATTTTCTGAGGGAGAATGGAGCTTTTCACATATTGGACGCATGTTAATAGATTTTTTACTTGAGAAATTTTCTAGTGTGTGAGAACTGAGAAGATATGCTCTCAGAAATTTACAATTGTGAAGTTTTATTATAAGAAATAACAGGGGAAAATGCCTTACCTCATGGTCTGGTGCAGCACTGAGCAGGTCAGGATCCTCAGCCACCAGTGGTCTGTACGGCATCAGCAGGGGGTCTACAAAATGTTTTTCAGTACAGCAGCAGAGTTGTAAGTTTGTGAGACAAAAACATACTGTGTAACAAAAATGCCAAGTACCTTGCCAGTCTGTTAGTTCGCACTCCAGTAGCCTAATCCCACAGGGTATGTGATAGTCCAGGGAGATTTTTCAGGAAGGCTGGGTGCTTCCTGAGAAAGCTGAGAAACACTGCCCTGGAGGCTGTGCTCAAAGCCAGGCTTTCATTAATCCCAATCCTACCCTCACCACACTTTTTAGACCTTGCATGTAGGCTTTTCATGTACGTTAGTAGTCATTCCTGTGAGGGAGACAAACACAAGTGTCATCAAGAGGCTTAAGGTCACAGATGAAACCTGCTTCAGCACCAGCACTTGAAGGTATATCTACTGATTCTTAGATCTGATGTCTACCTGATTTGATCAAAGTCACATAATCTCTTCTTGTCACATTAGCTAGAACTATTTACGCTTGGTCAAATTACTCTCTGATTTTGTAAAGTCAGTAATCAGTAACTAACAGCACCTACAGTTGCCTGTAGGACAACGACAGCAGCTATGTGACTATAGGCAGCTTTATCTTTCACTTTGCATGGTGAACCATCATCATTCAACAGAGGTCCCAAAGGAAAGGGTGCTCCTAGTGAATGTTGCAGTGCCTAATTATTAGGATCTTTGCCCCCTTCTAGAATTAACAGCACCCCAGTTATATAGTAGGTAGTTAAACTTGAATACTTCGAAAATAGATCCAGAAAGGCTGTTACACTGAGAAGAAACACTGGAGACCAGCAGCTGGGGATGCTGAGGAGAGTGATATTATGCCTCTGTGCTTCAGGGGCTGAGGTAATTTTCTCCACTTTTGTTCAGACCCAGTTCTGCCCTACTGCTGAGCCTCTGAGTGATTTATACCAACTGGGAAGGGCTACACTTTCTTCCAAATCATTCCAAGACAGCAAGGCCAATAATCATGCCTGTGCTGCTTTCCATTCACTAACTCAGGGCTTAAACACCCCCTCAAGATGTGAGAAAAACAAATTCATTCCCCTCTTCCAGTCTGTCCTTGTGTCACCCTTTGCTAGGACACCGCCTAACCTGTAAATCTACACAGTTATGTACACTCTTGAAGTTCCTTTCTTGCTTGTGAGCACTCTCCAGACGTCTTCAGTGGGCAGGATTGTCAGCACTTCATCCTCAGGGATCCAGCACTGCTGTAGCTCTTGACCTTTTTTGGTGGGGAAGAGAAAGAGATGTGCTTAATTTTTTTCTAACGAAGAACTCAGCCCGTGTCTTTCACATCTGAGTGAGTTCTCTAAAATGCACAGGTGAAACCATGCAGCAAAACCACAAATTCTGCAGTAAGTATACTTGGGTTAATTTTCAACAATTTAGAATAAAGGTCAAAGTTTAAGCATACAAAATCAGTAATTTCTTCTGAAAACCTTTTCAAAACGGTAAGTACCTAATTGTTTTGCCATGAGAAGATTTTCCTTTGTCTCAGTCTAACATTAGTGTAATTGCATTTGAGTAACAGTTTGAACTGTGCCTAGTAAAACAAGATTTCAGAATGCTTTTTGCATTTCCATTTGCATGGAAAAATAAATTAGTTAAAAATTCTGACAATATAATTGCCCTCTGCTTGGTTACCTCATGTGATTTTTAATCTTGTTTGTAAACAAAACAAGGACTTATCAGTTTATCCATGTGACTAAGCTGAACCAAATGGAAGATGCATTTTACTTTGAAAATAGGATGCCCCCCTGGGACTCAGGCAAGGCAACTTGCAGAATATTGCTTTCTAGACATTTAAATCCAGATATTTGTGTGCTTTTGTTCTCTTTTTTATTGGTTAGCTAAGGTGAAATGTGGTTTAGATCTATAAAATGTATTTATGGGTTTGTGTAGGACAAATGGGTCCAAACTCGTGTCTCTCAATGCTAGCCTGCCTGCTGTTGTCGACCACACTGAATATGCCTGCTTTGATCCACGCAGGATGCACCTGCTTTCTTTTTAAGCCAGCCTTGTTCAGCCCAGGTTAACATCAGCTGTACCTCATGCATCTGCTTTGTAGCTGTAGGCCTGTACTAAAACTGTTCGCACTTTAGTTCTTTGTGCACTATGTAAAGCGGTTGTCTTCTAGAAACAAGTCTTGTGATTACTTATGTCTTTCTGGTTGCCTGTGGAAATTTAGTCCAGTAGTGGAGGTGGCTGGAAGAGGCAGTTGTGATGTTACTGCTAACTAACTTCTTAGTCTGCCGTAAATATATTCCAAACTCAGTGCAGAAGTGGAAGGAGTGAGATCCCGTAAGGAGGGATTTTATTGACCTCTTCCCTGAAATTTCAGTGGACATGGGAGGCTTAGGAGTAGGATTCAAGTGATAGCTGGTAGGTCAATCAGAACCCGAGGGCAAACTTTTGCATAAATATATAGTCTCGCCCGGCCTGCGCAAATTCCTCAAGTGGTTTGTTACAAAACTTAGTCACAATGTGAATATCGTAGTAGCATAAGCTGCCTCTCCTCTTGCTGTTGGCTGAAGAGATACTGATTGATGTTCACTGAAGGAGGTAATTTCTTTACAGCTGTGCTGATCCTAGGAGGCCAGCTGTGTTCAGGGCTGGCCTGGGCAACTTAGGTTAGGGCTTGAGACTGTAGTTCCACAAATATTTGAGGTGACATAACGCATCACTGGTGCTTAGATGGGCAGGTTTCACTCTCCATCCTTTCCTACTCTGCTTTCACCCCCACTTTCTCCTCTCTTCTCATGTTCTTGCCTCCACTTTTCTGCTCTTTTGCGTATGTGGGTCTGACACCTGAACCATTCTGCAGGACAAATCAGTTCACTACCTGGAAAGCAGTTGTTTTGCTGCATTAAATTTCTGCCTGTTTAATGAGTTAGAAAGGTTTGCAGAAGAGCCTCAGAGCCCAAGAGTGGAAGAAAGGTAAAGTAACAGGAATGCACAATGGAGAGCAGGGAGATGGGAGATGGGAGTGGGAACACTATTGGTTCATCTTTAGACACAGAAATGGTAGTCTGAGTTCTAACCTGGATTTAATGTGTGGTGTAAATGCACCTGATCTGAGTTACGCACCTACATCTCTCTGATAATCTAGGCTGTTAGTCTGTGTTGGCTTCAGTCCATTTGACCGAGCGTGACCACAAAAATATTTTAAAGCTGGGGAAAGCAACCTCAGGAACATATCTGGAAATAATAATTCTGTCTATTTTGTTGTTCAATTAATAATCTTAATAATCTTCCCAGTAAAAAAATGGATTGAAATGCATTTTTTCTACCATAATTTATGCTTTGAGGGAAGGTAATAGTAAGTAAAGGCCAACATTGCCATTTTGTCATCTGTAATTGTATGAGGGGCAGTGTGATGTTTCTGATGCCCCAAAAGAAACTTGAGCAGAGGTTGCTGGCTGGTTTCTTTTAGCACCAGAAAAGAAAATCTGTAATCAGCCAGATGATGTTCCCTGTATATGTTAGTGAAATGCAGGGACTGGTATAGTAAGGGACAGAATCCCATTGCCAACTCCTAGGAGCGGAAGAGGACAGACACAGGGGACTGCAATCTTTGTTCTGTTGCTCATCTTTTGGCATCGCAGGTGGGCTACAGTCTGAATAAAGCAGTATTAAGATAAGGCATAAATGATTCCCTGGGATATAAACTTTTATGCCAAATTGCAAAGAAAGTGCAAAGCTGTATGAGCACAGTTTAGTACTGGTGATTGAACACTGTTTAAGTATCTTTAAGCAAAGCAGAAATACAAACTATTTATATATCATAGTTAATTGTCCAAATTGCTGACCATCTACACTTAATTGTAAAGTATTTCCAGCAATGCTGTAATAATGCATTACAGAGACTGAAAATGAGGAGGTAGCTGTAGAAGGAGTTAATGCCCATGAATTTGCTAGGAATCAAGTTAGTTAAGAAACACATTTGAGAGGATTAACATTGCTGTAGAAACTAGTGTTTGAAGAGATTGGCTGAGGGGGTGTTGGGTTGAAGAATGTGAAAGGCAATTCAGTCCCATTGGTGGGCTTGTCAAGGACAACTTGCTTCCCAGCTGTGGCTCCCTGAAATGGAAAACATAGAGAAGAGCAGGTGCTACAAGGTCACACTTGGAAGGTGTATCTGAGATGAAAAAGAGGAAATTAACCTATATCCATCCCAACTGTAAGGTAGGGCTCTGATTTACCCTGGTTTTCTTCAGCTTACCCCATCAGGCAGAGGGAACTGTATTGAATAATTTGATTTAATGAAGGCTTTGTGGCAATCCTTAGAGAGAAATCTTCTTTAAACTGGTGTTCTCCCTGTTTAACTCACTGTGCTAACCCTCAGATGTGTAGGGGCTTTTACAGGTAAGTATATTCCAAGTCCCCGGAATATATTGCTCCTTCTTTGAAGACATTTTTGGGAAATATGTGAGATGTGTAAGAAAGCAGGTGGCTTAGTGCTACCAGAAGCTTTAACCATCAAGTCAAGATGGAGATGACTAAAAGTAGGCAGACAAATAAAGAGGGATGTTTTTGCAAATCTTGGGAGGGGAAGCAGAACGGCGTCTTGTTTGTTTCCATTTAGAACTTACGTTGATCTCATGGTTTTGGTTTTATTTTTTCTCCTTCTAACTTTAATGCCAACATATTAGTCTCCAATGCAGTTTCTACTAAAACTAACAAATTTACATTGATGCCAGTGGAAGAGGGGAGGGCTCAATAGACCATGCAGAGCAGAACTAAATGTCCTTTTCATGGCTAGGAAGGACAGGCATAGTAAATAAAGACCACGGGGACATGTATACATCAGTCAAACATATAGGTCTTCATACTTCTGTCTCCCCCAGTGCTCAGTACCAAATGTTTGTGAAGAAGACTGAAAAACTCTATTACAGACAAACTAGCTTGCCCTCAGAATGTCTCTTTTCTCTGTTCTTTGCTTACTGGTTGTATGCTGCTGACAGCATTCAGTATTTGACAATAAATTGCTAGCTAAATTGCTATTGTCAAATTCAGTATTTGACAATAAATGTCATACATTGTTGACATTCACATGTCAAATTTTCTTGATTAGAGTAAAGTTTATAGGCTTGTAGCTTTTGTTGGAATCCAGTTTGCATTTATTTAAGGAAGATACTCAAATATCAAATATCTTGGAAGGAGTCTGATTTTTTGCAAACTTGGGACAAAAATGTTTCATTTTTTCTTTTGTCTTTTTCAACACTGTAATAGGATCATTGGACAGACTCAGAAACAGACATCGGGATCAATTAAAAAAGGCAACATGAAAGAAGCTGAGAAGCCACGTGCAGGGGACAAATTCTGCTGCATTTCCAAGCTGAAGGTACCGAAATATTTTAGCAATTTTGCATGAACACACAACTGTAATTGCTTGCACTTATAGTGGTTTGGTAGAAGTTACAATCTAGACTAAATGAATGAATAAGTTCTGTTTCTTTCCTTATCCTTAATGCCTTAACCAAGGTCAAGCAAGTTTGTAAGCAATCATGTGTTGCTTTTTATGTCCCTGAACTTTACACTCTGTGATGTGTTGGAGGTATGGTTGATTGCTCCTTTGAAGCTCCACCTCTGAATTTGTGCAATCCCCCTAGTCTGACATGTTTACCATTCCTTCTTAAACCTGTGAAATTAACCTTACGGATTGTGACGTGGCAGTAAAAATTGTCTGTTGATGTACCCTAGGCTGTTTAAGTTGTCAAGAAGCTCTATAAAAGCTGTAAAATAGTTTGCTTTTAATAGTAATTCAAAGCCTGAATACATTACTTATGCTTTTTAGCATTTGCAGCAGATGTATTTAAAAATACTATTGATTTCATTACATAAATACTGTTTATTAAGAACCCTAAAGTTAAAAGGATTTGCATACTACTGCATATATTCATACTTATTTTTTTACAGTCAATTGCTACTAGATTCTTGTAAAAAGGACACACTATTTACTACTTCTGTTTGAAATGAGTTGTTCTGGGCTCATGACCTCTACTGAGGTGGGAGAGCAGATGCTTGATCAAGTAATTCGATCAAAGAAAACGATCTTAGCTCTGCAAGTAATTTATCGTTCAGATGAGCAAAGGGTGTGAAGGTCTTTGCACCCTGGTCTGGCTGCAGACGTTACGCAGTCCTGCAGATGGCAATCTTGCAGCAGACACGCTGTACTAGAGGCTGTGCTGCACCTGTCTTGGCTGGGGAAATGGGACTTAAGGTCTTTGAAGACAGTCTTGGTCAATGGGAGCAGGTGAAGAACAAAATCTTTCTTCATTTTTTGGGGTTAGTGAAGCCATAACTCTGTGGACAAGGATAAATGGTGGGATTTGAACTTGTATTTACACACATATCAGCGGATCAGGACTGTTCACTTGTTTTATCTGAAAGTGTATCTTTGGTGGGGAAAATAACCATGCAATATTCCTAAATGTATAACTTTGAATTCTTTATGCATTCTCCTCTTTCCTCCCTAGGTATTTCTGCTGGCACTATCACTTGCATTTGTTGGTAAAACGATGTCTGGTGCTTACATGAACAGCATGTACACCCAGATAGAGAAACAATTTAATATTCCGGCTTCTTTAGTGGGGATCATTAATGGAAGCTCTGAAATTGGTAATCACTCATTTTAATATTTCCTATTCTTTGAAAATATAATGTTGGCTGAGCATGTATTAGTGACTCTCATGTCCACAGCAATCTGTCAATTGCTGTATATGACAATAGTGACCAAATCTATCCTACCATTTCAGCTGGTACTTACGTATTTACTGTCTTGGAAACTAACAGGACAACTTAAATGAGGAAGTTTAGGATTAAAAGCTGGCTTGGCTAATTTCTGCACTATCTTATGATATGACGGAGCAACTAACAAAATAGAACTACTTTATGAGCTTTGTACTGAATCAACTAACAAACCAGAAAGATTTTATAAACTTTGTTTGAATTTAAGGTCATATTTAGTGTTTTACAGTTCTTTTAATCAGTGACCTCAGAGTTGGTTGGAGTGGATTGTCTCCTTACTCAAACTCAATAATATTTCAAGATTTCATACCTGTACAACTGTAAAGAAAGTTTCCAGTTCTACTGTTAGTGACCCTTACCTTGCCTATCAGTGAGTTTTATTGCCCAGTGACAGGCTTATGTCTTGTCATTGCCACAAAAGCCAAACAAAAGGCTTGATAGCTTGAAACCTATCTGAATAGAGATCCTCAGAGGATGTGTTTTATACCCTTAAAGTCACAATGTGGATCTTTATTATCCCTGGCTCAACTGAGGAAATGGTCTGCACAGGCTCATATACACTGGTGGGGAGGGGAGACAAGGCTCCTTCCCCCCTTTTCCTGGTCTCCTATATCTGCATGTGCAAGAAGAAGAAACTGTTGGCAACACCATGCTGCTGCCTGCAAAGCAGTCTGATGGGGCAGCTCAAAGTTATGTTAGAGAAGGAATACCCAGAATATATTCTTGCTTTTGATAAGGAGGAGACTTTAAGAAATATGAAACGGCCAAGATTAATGAAGTAGTATGTAAAAGGCTTATTATTTTAAATAAGTTATCCTCTCATATGCACTTTTCTATAACAAGTTGTGGCATTCTTATCCCCAAGGATGTAAAATAACTGTGAATAATCATATTAATATTTGAAATGATTAAGAGTCAGTGTATGTGGCAGACATAGGGAACTTATTAGGACCGTGTAAGTGTACATCTTTAAGTGTCATCCAAACCACTGGTTCAATACAGTCTGTCTAGCAATCATACATAAAAAATATGTTATCTTCTTTCAGAGCATGATGCTCATCACTCAGAGACATGGTTTTGTTCTTTTGACAAAAAGATCACAAAATTAGTAGGTGTATGATTACTAAGTTGTTATTTTTATGGGACCTGATTCATAACACGAAGCTCGATTCTTTTCTTCGTTGCATAGCAATAAATGAAGAGTATAGAAAATCAACTGATTCTGAAGTGAAAGTGGAGGATAAGAGTATGAAGATTTTTAGCCCATTTGTATTTTTAAATGGTACTAGGTACAAAAATCCATACTTTTTTAATTCCTCTTGAATGATTACTGAAATTAATATTAATTTATTATTCCTTTTTTCTCTGTATGTCATCTTGTGTTTATTATTTTCAGTAGAAAAACACTTGGATATATACTTCTGTATTTTCCCACACATTGCAAAATGGAGAATCCTAGGAGAATAACTTCCTAAAACAGCTATTACTCTGCAGCCCCTGGGCCTGGTCTCTATGTAAAGTAGTGGGAAATTTCTTCTTCACACAGGTGCAGTCAAAAATCTCTTTCACCATGATCTCGTTTCCATTCTGCCTTCTATTCTCATGTTCTTTCCACATGGTGTAACTCTCCCAGAAAAAGATCACAAATAGGAGGGAATTACTGCGCCATTTAGGCAGTTCCCTGTCTAGTTACAGTTTTTACAAGACAGGAACTAACAGATGTTGAGCTAACAAGGTATACTCAAATTTCTGTTGCACTTTAAAAGATATAAGGATGCCTTGGTTTGTAAATAAGGACCAGGTTCTTTTTGCAGGCAACTTGCTGCTGATAGCGTTTGTGAGTTACTTTGGAGCAAAGCTTCACAGACCCAGAATAATTGCTTTGGGCTGCACAATTCTGTCATTTGGATGCCTTTTGATATCATTTCCTCATTTCCTATTTGGAAGGTGAGTATTTTGCTTAGCTCACAGCAGCTTCTGTGGTCCTTACTTGCCTTAATCCATAACTGCTCCCACTGAAATAGTATTGCTTATTGAGAGAGACACTGCTGAGCATGGGTATGATATGATAATTGTAGAGCAGCTTGTTTTGTTTTGCTTCTGAAATGGCTTCGGAAGTCAGTCATCACTTCCTGAGGAGAGTCACCCCTCTGCTGGGCACCTTGCCTTGCCCTTGCCTTGCCTTGCCTTCATCCTTGTGCTACCTCTTGTGTGGACTCTCTGAAGAAACAGTGGCCTGTGATACTGTCACATTACACTACTAGCTCTTATCTGCTTGGATGGGCAATACAAGATGATTTTTAAAGATGTCTTTGGTCTGGAGCCTGGATGACAGATCATACCTGCCCGCTGTGTTGGCAAGGCCTTTACAGACCATAATGATTCTTTAACCAATTTTTGACTATTTTTGCTTGGCTTAACAAAATAATCATTTAGGCTTGTCTATATTTTCATCAGTGAGATATCTTCTGAGAAAAGAAGATCCGCTAACCTTGTTATGTCCAATGTGGTATGGCTCTGACAGCCTTGGTGGCACCCTCTGCTTAGGGTGTAAATTGGATTGGAATGTAAGAAGAGTAGAAGACATGATGATACGAGGGATTTCATTAGGGTGTTTCATCAACTTCTGCTGAAGCATCTGTTACAAGATTATGTTAGAGGCTAGATAACAGTCTGGATAAAACACTGGGTTGATTCCCTGCTACAGTTCCTTTGTTCCTAGCCTGATTTGTTACTGAGGCTCAGTTAAGTTTTGATGTGGGTTTCCTTCTTCGTATAGCTACACACTCTTCTTATAGGTAGTTTCATTACTGAAGTACAGATTTATGAGGCAGTTCTGATGTATTTCTTCTTAAACCTATACATGCTTTACTTTGATTCAAACAGGTATCGTATTGAAAGCAGTATTTCACCATGGGATAATTTTTCAGTCATGTCTCTGTGCCTTGTTAATCAAAGCTTGTTCTCTTTACCTACAGAGGAACCATCAACAGGTACGACTCTTCCTATGTCTACTAATACTTTTTCCTCAGTTTTTATAGCGTTTAAGTAAATAAGATTTTATTTTTATTAGCAATTATTTCAGGGTCCTGCTTTTGATCAGGCATAAAAACTAGAGGTCAGGAAATTTCCTAGCCTTCTTGTTTCTTTAATCTGTGACTCCAGAGCTGTAGCTTTTTTTCATGCAGTTTTCACAGTATCCGAACAGCTTGGTTAACATCCCTGTCAGTCCACTTTGGGGAAATATAACACCAGGTTGTTCTCACAAATGTTCCTCTTTTTGACTTGAAATACTATGATACTGTGAGGAGGTGGGTATTTGGACAATGGGTAAAATGCATCAGGATGCTTTTTCATTGTACCACACAAGAAATAAAAGAATGAGAAATAAAGATAGATAGAGCAAAAAAGTAGATCCCACTTCCTTTTAGAGAAAAGAGAAAATAGTTTAAACTAGGCTGAAACTTACCTGGGAGACCGAAACATGTATGTGCACTAGCAATATGCATATAAAGTAACTACTATGAAGTCAAAAGGCTCAGAGGCAACTCTTAAATGATCACACACAAAATCCTCACACTGAGGATGGGATTAATCTCCTGAGTCTTTAGCTACCTCAAAGGGAAGCATTTAGTCTGAACCATCTCTTTAGGTTCTCTTGATAGTTGGTCAAAGGACACTACAGAGCTCTTGCAGAGTGTGTCCCTTGCTGTAAGGACATTCATGCTCTTTACTTTAGAGTGGGTCAGATTACCTCCAGGATGCACCTACTGACTGTTGGAAACTTAGATGACTGGTGGATGGCAAAAGTTAGGTGAGATGAATCCCACAGTTAATTGTTATATTTTGTGATGGTGTTCCATCAATGTGCTAAAGCTGAATCACACTGCTGTAATATTGTATGTACACAGTGACATCAAACCATAGTGTTGTACTGTAGTTTTCTGTGTCTCCATTTAGTAACGGGTGTGGCTTCCAAGCTTTCCGAGACTGCATGTCACTTAAGGCATTAATTTTTCCATCTTCACAATGAAAAGTTGAGAAAAGTGCATACTTAATAGCACTTGGTATTATTCTTTCATTTGAAGATTTCAGATACTGTTTTTCTTCATTTTATAAATGCATGAATTAACATATAGATAGGTAAGCCATTTTCTTCTAAATTATACAGCCATTCAATGTACACACTAGAACCCATAGGTCCTCAAGCCTTTGACTATACTTGGGTACGAGGATTGTTTCTCTGTTAGCTTATGGACAAGCAAAACTGTGACTTGCATACATATGAGTCCATCTCCTATGTGATGCAAAAACCGGTTTGAATTTGACCACATCTGCATGTGGATTGCTTCACCCATGTTTGCTGACAGCAATCTGACATTGATACAGGACGTCAGACTTGATCTCCGAACAGTAATTCTTTCATCTAGAAATTCATCAGTTGCTGCTAACAAAGCCGGTTTTTATTTGTTAATAAATTGGCACTGGGAAGTCTCAGCATGACAAAGTGGGCCATAGAGAACAGTGGAATCTGAAGCAGACTGTATGAGATGAAGAAATCCAAGGTCAGGAAGAGAAAGAAGGTACTAAAGGTCATAATAGTTCCTGATCTAACTGTCCTGATGTGAGACAAACAGGATTGTGCTGCAGCACAGTATTCTTCTGTTATGTAGGAGTATGGATGTGAATAAATGAGGGCTAGATCCCCACATAGAGTCAGCAGGCTGGCCAGATACATTGTTATGGATCTTGATTTTGATCGAGAGTTGTATAAAGGTCACAGTGAGTCAGAAACTCCTTCACAGCAATGCCCAGATAGGCAGATTGCAGGCTATGTTCCAGTGGGTGCCTGCTCAGGGCAACACTGACCTCCTGAGTTGCAGAGGTATGATGGAGGTAGAAAACCTTTCTGTAACATTTGGTGACATGCACCAATTATAGTAGAATTTATATATTATTTGCCAAATCAGAATTTGCATTGTCCTCAAGATGTCCCAAATCTGAAATTGGATACCTGAACAGATAGCATCAGGACAGACAAAATTTCTGGATAAGGAGGTCATTGATGTGCAAGGTAAAAATCTGTAGTGCTAGAACAGAGCTTTGAGGTAAGGGTCTAAGCTGGGGTTTCCAGGTGGTGAGGACTCTTGTACAGAGTGCCGGCTGAAGTTACCAGCAAACAGCCAATGATTTAAACACAGATGAATTTACTCTCCGTGTGCTTTTCTGGGGGCTTATGAACAATAGTAAACCAGAAGCTAGCAGTCTGAATCAAGGCAAAGAAGCTGGAAAGCTCAGAAATCTCATTCCATGCAAAGGTAGAACAACACCACATCTTCTTCGCTGTCATGGCTTTCTTGGAAGCAAATGGTGGCACCTCACTGTGAAATCAGGAAGTCTTCTGGTTTATTTCAGACAATGTTCTTATAATCAAATGACAATGTATGGTCTTTATGCAACAATTACCTGAATCATTGCAAAAGACTTCTGAATTTCAGAGACATGGTCATACTGTTCTTGCCAGCCCACTCTTCCAGACTGTCCAGGTCTCTCTGTAAGATAGCTCTCCCTCCTGATGTGTCCACCTCACCACCTAGTTTGGTGTCATCAGCAAACTTGGTGAGAGTGCTTTCAATCCCATCATCCAGATCATTTATGAAGATGCTGAATAGTGTGGGGACCAGTATTGGTCCCTGGGGGACCCCACTTGTGACAGGCTGCCAGCCTGAGTAAAAGCCGTTGATGACCACCCTCTGAGTGTGGCCTATGAGTCAATTTCCCACTCATCTTGCAGACTGTCCCTCCAGTCTGTATCTTGCCAGTTTGTCTGGGAGGAGGCTATGGGAAACAGCAGAAAATGCTTTGCTGAAGTCCAGGTAGACAACACCCACTGCCCTCCCCCTGTCAACAGAAAGTATTACTTTGTTGTAGAAGGTGATCAGGTTAGTCAGGTGTGATTTTTCATCCCTTCATCACTGATGTTCAAGCACTGTCTTCTCTCCACTGACATGAAAATGGCAGTTTTGCTGAGGGAAATGAGTAAAGGGAAGGGCCCAGGTTATGCAGTTGTTGGACTGCCAGGTGGTTGGACAAGGTATGGCATGGAGACAGATGGGATTTAAACTCTACTCCAGCACGTGCAACAGCTTCTTCCAGTTCTGGACCCTTTGAAGTATCACGACCACTTATTTCCCTGTTTTACAGGACAGACCTACCCATCAAAGTTTAAGCTCTTAGTCAATTCTTTGTCTTCATCCCTAGAATTAAATAATAGTTCGAATTAAAATATTAATTCTGGCTTCTTATTTTATTCACAGAATGTGAAAAAGAGCATGGGTCCTTGCTGTGGATATTTGTGATGGTTGGAAACATAGTACAAGGAATGGGTGAAGCTCCCATCATGCCTTTAGGCATTTCATATTTGGAGGATTTTGCCAAACCAGAGAATTCACCTTTCTACGTGGGTAAATCTACCCTATTGTGATAACTCCCCTCCCCCAAACAAATACACACAAAAACAAAAGCAAAAGAGAGGGTTATTATGACTCCCTTCAAGCCAATAAAGGAAGAGCAAAGAAAGACATTACTGCCTTATCAAAATAATAGTACTGTAGAACTTGTAATTTAACTAGAGGTGAACTTCTTGAAATGAGGCCATTTTTAGGCACAAATGTCTGTTCAGTAGAGCTGTCCTAAACATATATAACAATTCCAAGAAAATAATTATGTCCAGGTTCTAATTTAATATGTTTTCTCCTTTTCATACTTTAGGATGTCTACATACAGCAACTGTAATTGGCCCTTTCCTTGGTTTCTTGTTGGCATCATTCTGTGCAGAACTGTTTCTTGATCTGGGATCAGTAGATGCAGGTAATGGATGAATATATAAAATCTTACATATAAATTGGTAGGCATGATGGTGTATTTATCAACACTAAAAGATGTTTTGTTGCTAATATGAGGTGTCTTCGTTTTATCTGAGTTTGCTGATGTTTCTTTTAGAATGGAAAATCTGTGTATAATATTCAAGTCAATAAAAGGCCTGAATTCACACATACAAAAATGAATCTGCATATAAATTATTTGATGAACTATTGTGTCATCTGGCTTAACATAGAAAAGGGCTAGAATTGATTTAATACAAAACACTGAAATTTGCCAGAAAATCAGTAACATTAGAAAAGAAAACTGCAGACTATTCTCTTTCATCAGCCTTATTTTAAGAATCTTTAAAATGCTTTTAATAGATCACATGTCAGAGATGACTAGGAAAACACACAATGACAGCAAAGAATGTTTCTGAACTAATGTAAGTTGTGTGTGTTTTTGTGTTTGGTTTTTTTTTTAATAGAGGACATAACTATAAAAGCTACTGATGCCCACTGGCTTGGAGCATGGTGGCTGGGCATTTTGATTTGTGCATCACTGAATCTTCTCGCAGGAATACCTTTTTGGTTTTTGCCCAAGTCACTTGTGAAGGAAGAAGAAACCAATGAACCTGAGGAGACAAGTAAAAAAAGTGTAGTACTCTTGCAAGAAAATCATAAAAATGAAGCCAAACAGACCATGTATGAAATTGCTAAAGGCAAGTTATATTGTATTTTATTTCCTTCTTAATTTTGTCCTTAAGGTGTGAACTATGTCTGTGTATTTTTGTAAATAAAGGTGGGTCCACGGTATGAAATGCATACTCTGTTTTTCATCTCTCTGTAGTACAAAGGATTTGTGCAGGGATTTAGAATGGCTCCTTGCAGAGGAAGAAAGCCAATTTCATAGATCCAGGATCTGAATTCATTCCTTTCCCCCTCCTGCATTTCAGGTGTATGTAGATCTGGAGCTTTTCTTCCTGGTAGAGGATTAATGCACTGAAATCTGGTTAAGAATATTATACCTCAGTGAGCTGTGGACAAGTTGCAGATATTAGTTGCTTGTACCCCACATTCACTGTGCAGAAAAGGAGAAAACCAGCACAAGTCTTGTACATTTCTTGAGTCCAACTTAAAGCCATAAAAGGAAATTGACAGGTGCTTAAGTGTCTCATAAACATTTAATGGCTGTTGAACACGGATGTATTTGACTTACATTTATTCATGTTACCGTTGGCAACATTCACATCTGTGGTCTTTCAGACCTGTACATCTGTAGGAAGCTATTTTTTGTGCTAGTTGGAAACATAAGTGAATAAAATACGTCAAAGGCTCTGATCTCCAGAGTAGTCTCATGATTCTGTATACCCAGCTCAGGGCCCCTCGACAGGATCTTCATTTTCAGAAAGTAAGTGCCAAGGGCCAGCTACCTCTCCATGGTGTTTCAAGCTGAGTCCTGCAAACTCACCATACTCAGAGTGAGTACTCAGATCTTGGCCGATATTGCAACTTCGTTTTGATAAACACAGCATCTTTCTCTGCTGTCATGTAGCCTTAAATGAATCCATGAATAAAGTACTGCTCTGATGAGGAAAGGTTCCTAGCTCAGATTGTGGGTCCTAGTACTCCAGAGTCCCTTCAGAGCTTATGTTTTCATCATCATTCCCTCCTTGAGTTGGTGTGAATGTCCACTGTCCTTGAATATCCTGAATTAAGAATCTTTTCATTTCATGGAATGGTTCAGGTTAGAAGGGACCTCTAGAGGTCACCTGGTCCAACCCCCTGCTCAAGCAGGGCCACTGAGAGCCAGTTGACCAGGATGTGTTCAGACAGCTTTTTAATATCCCCAAGGATTTCAAGTTGAAAATTGAAGTATTTATAGTTAAAATTAATCTCTTCCTCAGAAAGCTGATTATAAACTGCATGGCATATATAAATAATACAGCCTATTTGTAGTGTTTCGGATATTTGACTCATTTTTGCAAGTCTTGCATACAGATCCTCTTCTAGTAAGATACTTGCCTACCTCTGAGAGATATATATCCTTCCTAAGTGGTGCCCATTTTCAATGAAGTACCGTCATTGTTTTACAGATGCTTATGTTTTTCTACAGAGTTTCTTGACAATAGCTCAGCACATTAATTAATAAAGAATGTTAGACAAAGAGGAATTGTGGGGTTTTTTACGGTTCAGATCCCAACTTAATAGGCATTACGCAGAGAAAAGACCTGTGTAAATTAGTTTCTCAGATGCTTACTTGGCTGAAGACTGGCGGATCCAGACTTTGAGAGTATGGTGGGAATAACTGGTCACCTTCAGGCCTCTTCTGCCCCATCACTGACAGTAGCAATAACCAAAATTAGTGGTCAGGTCTCTGGTTGTCACAGCTACCTAGTGCGTTTGCACCCCTTCCCTCTTGTATTCCCTTTGCATCCCAGCTGCAGGAAAGGGGTTTTGGTGAATGCTCTGAGGACATGCGATGAGAGAAAAAGGAGTAGGAATACAGCTAAAAAGTTTCAGGAAACTTTTATGATACGATTATTACTGTGATTTTTTTATAAGCAGCAGCATGCATTAGTGTGCGTGTGTGTCTGTGATTATCTTTGTGTAGAAGAGACATGTTTGGGTAGCCTGGGCTAAGCAAGTAATCTTTGGCTTGTGGTGTTTGGCAAAGCACAAGAATTAGCCTGATCGAGTTAAGGACCATTTCTGTTTCCCTCTTCCCCCCTCAGCCACACTGAGCAATGGGTGGTTCATTTCATAAAGCATCACACTAACTCATTACATTATTTCATTCCAGATGTCATCCCGTTCCTCAAGGCTCTGTTTCACAACCCAGTTTATATGTTATTTATATGCATAACGGTGTTACAGTTCAGTGCCTTCAATGGCATGATATCCTTCATGCCCAAATATTTGGAACAGCAGTTTGGAAAATCTGCGTCGGATGCCATCTTCTTAATTGGTATATTTGCATTTTGCTTTGCTGTGTTCTACCAAGTAGTGATGTCTCTATGCAAATTCTCTCTATTTTTATATATATATATATTCATATGTACATGTATACATATACATACTAAGGTCAAATGCTTCTACAAATGAGAGATTCCACACTACAAAGCATTTCCAAATAATCATGCATTTTCTGCTAAACATCTCCTGATTTTCTGTGCAGAATTTAATATTCTACTTCCCATCTTTTGAATTGGCTCAGAAAGTTCAGCTGGTGTAAAACTTGCACCACTGATCTCAAAGACGATATGTTAATTTGCATCAAGAAAGCGTGGGCCCAATTATCTTTATTATATTATCTTGATTAAAAAGTATACTATAAAGGGTGGCTTTCATGTTCATGAAAATGACATCACTGGAGCTCTTAAGACATAGATGGGTTGAACCTATGCACAGCTAAAATTGCCAATGATTCAACACTTGCCATTCTTTCTACTCCTCAGGTATTAGTCTTGGGCCTTCTGAAAGCCGCAAATCCTCTTTCATACGCAGAACTGGAAGGAAAGCACTGACCAAATAGCTGTCTTTTTTTGTCTCTTCTTTATCAGCTTGTCTTTTTTTGAGTGAGGACAAGAAGGTGTCATGCATTGGGAAATGGTAATGGCAAGTAGTTGTAGCACAAAGCAAATATCCTGAAACTGTAGGAGCCTTTCTATGGTTCCACTTTACTATGTCTCAAATTCTCAGTTCCCTTGTTTAACTGCAGTGACTTAATTAGACTAGAATTTATCTACTCATTATAGAAGAAACATCTTAAAATACATCTAGCCATACTTCTGTTCCTTAACTCAGTGCTCATCTTCCACAGTAGCCGCACCATTTTCTTTAAAATCTGCGACACAGATTGTCTGAGACCTTACGAGTATTACTGTTACACTCTGTTACCAGGGTTTTGAAGCTGTGAATCCAAAGGCATGTAACTATCATACATCTTATTTGTGTTGCGCTGACATTGCACTGCTGGGTTGTTTTTCAGACAGCTACTTCCTAAATGTCTTTCAGTCAGTCTTTGCTTCATTAAAGTATCTAACAGCAAAGAAGTGTAAGAGCATGTTCAGTAATCTCATATCAAAACTGAAAGTCTGTTCCTCCTTTCTGTGATGCTCAGCGTGCACCAAGATGTGCTCCACTAGCTTATCTTCCTGTTGAGTTTCTCTCTCAGCCAAGGAGGCTGTATTGAAACACTGCTTTTTTTGTTTGTTTGTTTTGGGGTTTTTTTGTTGGAACTAGATTGCAACTCTAGATTGCAATTTTCCAATCAATCATTTCAGTCTTACCCTCTAGCTCACTCTCCAAGCAGTTCCCAACTGCTGTTGACTTTGGCAGATGTTTTGGGTGTGCAAGGGAACTTGTAGAGACCCATTTCTGACTGTAGTTAAATTATTGAGTCACAGGCACTATATGAGTCTCTGCCAAACACAGTCTTCCCTTATGTATAGCTCTGATGGTCTCCTTTATTTTGACATGGAAGTTTCACTTGTTTAAATAGGTGTTTTTACAACTTACCAGTTATATGCGTTGGGTATTTTTTTGGAGGCTTATTCATGAAGACATTAAAGATAAATATCTGTCAGGCTGTGAACACAGCATTTTGGATATCTTTACTGGAATACCTTCTCTACTTTGCTGCCTATCGGACTGTCTGTGATACTTCACCAGTTGCTGGCCTAACAGTTTCCTATGAAAGGTATGTTGTTTAAGACACAAGAGGACTTAAATCTTAAGACACTGGAATGGTTTTTCTTGTCAAGAATCAGCCAGGGACTCCATAGTTTTGCAACATTTTAGTTTTGTAATCTAAATTCTCAAGGCTTTTTACTTGCATGAGACAATAGGTCTATTCTGTTATCCCTGTTTTAAACAATAAAGCGCATTAAAAAAAGATATCCACATCAAGACTCATGCAATTGCATATCCATATTAATTCTTTTACTAATATAATTATACATTCAAGTCATGTAACTGCAGGTAAAAATAAGTTGTTGATCAAATTAGGCATACATGAATGCAATTTCAGAATTACAGAGGGGCAAACCCTTTCTTTATCTTACGCTGGTTTACTGCAATTTCATTGCTATTGAGTTATCAGAGGATATTTTATCTGCAGTTTCTTGATTTGAGGCCTGCCATTAATCATTGGGAGCGGTTGTGTGTCTGTAAAATGCACATGTAGGTATATGTAACGCAGACAATCAAGAACGTACATGCCGTAGATGAGAAAAATGCTGTAGGGTATGCATACCTATCTATGAATTGGTATTATTAATATAATGTAATGTAATATAATGTAATTAACATCCTATAGAAAGATAGAAAGGCATGACTCCAGGATAGGAGCATGTAGGATTGTGTCCTGGATCAACCCTTGAGCTAGAATAGAATCTTAACCATTACAAAGCATTACTGTAGGTATTTCATTACTGAAATATTTATCCATCTTTTAAATGTATTTCAGACTAGAGCAAGTTTCATATGCAGAAAATACTCTACTAGCTGACTGCAACAGGGATTGTGATTGCCCGCTTAAAATATGGGACCCAGTTTGTGGGAACAATGGAATCACATATGTGTCACCTTGTCTTGCTGGGTGTAAAGCCTCAAGAGGAACTGGAAAAACTGTGGTAAAGCATACATTTTATTGTGCTGTAACTATGAAATATAGTAGGTAAGAAATATCCATATCAATATAGGGTGGGAAATATCCATACATATACATTTAATTGGATATATAAGGTGATAAATAGAGTTGGACAAGTTCACTGAGTGGCAACAGAAGTTCCAAACTGAATATGAAAATTAATTTAAATTTAAATTAAAGAATATCATGAAGAAGCCTCCTTTTCTTCTAATAATTGAAGGAATCTTAAATGCTCAAAATGGAGTGAGAAATTGTACTCAAGGTATTGCCAGCTGGAAGCCTGAGTGCACAAGAACATTTCAGCCAAAATGAAATTCTATAGCATGGACTTAATAATTTCTTTTACCTTGTAGATTTAAACAAGTAACCAGGTATTATGGAACTTTTATTCTCTTAATTAATAATACATTTTTACATTTAAAAAAAGGTTCTAATTAGACTGAAAACTAACAAAAATAATGAGTTCAATAAAACCCCAAATCATAAAGATTTTAGAAAGCCTCTGTACTTTACAAATATTTTAGAGAAGTATTAGATGATAGTAAGGGCCAGACATTGATGCCCTTGCTCATCTTGGCTGACATTTGAGAGCCCGTATTCTGGCATTAGTTTCAATGATTTCAGTAGAAGCAAGTGTTTGAGTGAGAATATTGCAACCCAGCCTCAATCAAACATCTCTGGTTTCTTCTCTTCTGGCATATGAAAGACCACACACTAGGTTATAAAAAAGTGGGTCAGATCTGTTGGCACTGGAAGGACCACATAACCAGGCTGTGATGGGAAATATGAGGGCTATCTTGATCATGGCCTCCTTGAGGAAGCATAATCCCAGCTGCATAAGAGGACCATAGCTCCCTCCTGCTCTCTAACCCCATACGCCACATACAGATGAGGGTTGGACCTGTGCCTGGCAGGCTGGGAGAGAGGCTGCAGTGCAGCACTGCACATGTGTAACATACTCAAGTGCAGGAGAGAGTGAGCTAGGTGCCGACTGTGTGAGTTTCACACTTGGTGTGTGAGTTTTGATAAGTGCGTGTGATTAAAATACTCTTTTGACAGGTATTTGAAAACTGCACCTGTGTTGCAGCCTCGGGGTTTTCATCTCAAAATGTCTTTGCAATTCTGGGCCAGTGTGATGGAGAAGAAAACTGTGACAAGATGCTTCATTATTTTTGAATATTGTCATTAGTCTGCAGCTTCATTTTTTCCTTAGCAGCCGTGCCTGGGTACATGGTCTTAATAAGGTACAGTAAAATGCCCTTATCTTAAGAAAGCTACTGGACTTTTTATTCTGAGGTCCAACAACCCCAGGAATTAAAAGTGTGTTAGTTTGTGTATGGAGGGAGGAAGAATAGAAAGAACTTATGTCATTTCTGTGCTGTGTTAAGGTTTAGTGTCATGTTAACTTTATAACCTGTTGTTGCTTCTGGCTACCAGCTGTATCCTTAATTAATGTAGGACCGCTGAGTCAGTGCACTGAGATCTTGAGAGCTGTGTGATACCCATGTGTTTACTGATCACATCAACATGATGTTGATTAAGGCACAACTACCTTGCACTTTGCGCTGGCCTCAGTCCAAGTGAATGATACCTGGGCAATAGCTTTTCCTTTTGTGAGTCAGCAGTCTTAGCTAAGGAACTTCAGTAAATGACACCTAATGAGAATAATGAACTCTTTGAACTAGTGCTCTAAGTAGAATTGTTTGGGCCTAATGTGATGAAGAGTTTGATTTAAAAAAAAAAAAACAGAGGTAAATATTTCTTATTAATGTCACCTCTACTAATTGGTGTACAATGTAATTATCATACAGGTCTCTAAAGCCTGAAGAAAAGTCATTTGGAGCGGGTATCCATGGACTAGCTTCAAAAGTATTTGGTAAGAAAAGCTCTAACACACTTCAGAAGCACAGTTAGGTCTGATTGAGAGTTAGATAAGGATCACATCAGGGCTATGGGTGTGGCACAGAAATGTACTTCTATGGAGTGCCTTTGATCAGGAAGAATTTGGGTTTTTTACAGATCTAGGCAGCATGACAAATTAGAACAGCTTTCGGTTTGCATTTATTTATACTTAGTAATAGGCTGACTACATCTGGTGTTCATCTGAAAGCCATTTTACATTCTGTCGCTCTTGTTATATGTTTATCGAACACTCAGTCTCACTGATGAGAAAAAATGTTGAGTTTTGAATAGGAATCACCATGCATATTGTAGCATGTATATATTGTTAAACAGGCAACAGGAAAGAAAATCTTTGGCTGAGGGTAAGTGGATAAGGAACAAGAGAGAATGTAAGAAATACAGAGAACATGGTTCATGCTGCAAGAGGACACGACAGATGGAGTAGGTGAGAAACAGCATAGGTTCTATAGTGTATCTGTACACTATATATATAAATTTGTATATATTTGTATATACAAATATAGTGTATATTTGTTAATCAGAAAAAATACGCTATTCACAAAAAACATTGCTAATATCCTTTTAAGCTGGAATTCCATCTCCCATTTATTTTGGAGTTTTGATAGATACCACTTGCTTGAAGTGGGGTACTATGACTTTTGGCGGTGAAGGAGCATGTAGGATGTACGACATTGTCACATATAGGTATATTTTCTACTTTATTTTCATTTCTCCTTCTTACTGTATTATTACATACATAGGGCTATAACTACACCTTTTATCTTTTCCTAGTAGACAAACTGCTCCTGTGTTAGAGATTTGACACAACACTTTTCTTTGGCATTGGCTTTATTTGTCAAGTGCAACCTTTGCAACGTTGGAACACCCTTTGAACAGAAATGTTCTGGTGCCATAATTACATTCACTAATGGCCTTTCATGAGAACAGACCTTAAGACACTGAATTCTGATAAAAAAGTTAAAAGCAGTAAGCCCTTGTGGGAAAAATGCCAGATGTTTAATGGCTGACTATGCAATATCTTTGAACAGAAAATGGTTGAAATAGTACTTGAATTAAAATATAGGAGAAATTTATAGAGAGGATATAGTTACCCAAGTTGGAAATTGGCCCAGCATACTATGCTTCGTGTTTTTGTAGTCCTTCAAGGAGCACTGTGGGAATTTTGAAGAAAAGTCTTGTTGAACTAATGGCCTCAGGCTGATTCCTTTTACTGTATTGAGGTTGATTTGGAAGAAGAATGCTAGCTCATGAATACACAGAAGTTTTACTCAGGTGGTCTGAGCTGCCCTTTTCAGGGCTCTCTCTTTCCCCTGCGGAGAAAGCCATAAGGGTACCAGGTGGCTAACTTCACTGGCTAAATTAGTTGCCTGAAGTTGGGTGATGTAAATAGCCGTTTCGCTGGCACTGACATATTCTCCATTCTCATATTGACATCTTCTGTGAGATCCAAAAGGATCAGGGCACAAGCTTTAGAGCAGCTGGGCAATTGTCGCAAAACAATGTATGCTGAATAGTTTTGCTATTTTTTCATGAATGATATATTTAATGAAGCTCATCCTTTATTTCAGGTGGCTCTATCTTGGCCTGCCAGCAATATTACGTGGAGCGTCCTATATCCCAAGAGCACTAATTCTCCTAATTTTAAAGAAGAAACTTAAATCTGAAAGCCAAGTCTTATTAAATGCACCAGTAGAAATGCAGGATAAAGTACAAGAAGCATTGAAATAGCATTTCAAAGCAGGACATATTGTGAAAAAACGTTGCAGTGTAAATTTTGGATATATCCTTGTGAAAGATTTCATACTTTAACTAGTGAACACTTGGACAGAGATTAATAGAATTACACATAGTTGTATCCTAATTACAATATAAAAGTATCAGTTCATCAACAGAAGTTACAGGAAAAATGTGTTTGGTGCAAAAGAACAAGGAGTAGATATAAGAAAACTTAAGAAATACCAGGTTTGAGTTGTCTGAGCAAAGGGCTATGAAGCAGAAACCTATGTTTCAGCCCTGGTTTCACTGAAGATAGTGAGAGTTTTGCAGCTGACTCCAGTGATGCCAGATTTCATCCTGGAATTCTCCAACGGCTTTTGCCACAGCCTGTCTCATTGACTGTAGACAGGATTTGTAGCTTCTCTGGGCCTGACTTTTCCATAAATTTATTTAATTATGCTGTTAGTCCTTTCAGGCAGGGACTGTTATTCTGCATAGTGGAGATGGTCAACATATTGGGAACCTGGTTTATGACATGGCCTGGGTGCTGTGGTAATAATAACAAATAAAAAAAGAAAAAAAATTTTTAAAAATGTCGTGTTATGGTGATGTTTTAAGGTTTACATAGAGCGTGGACAAGGAAAAGTTATCAGGATTTGTTACTTCAGTTGCATTCACTCTAGAGGGGAATAACTCAGACATTAAGCGTGATAGAATGATACTTGTGAGTATTTTGCCCATCATATTGCTGTCTGCTAAATCCTATACCTTCTCATGTCTTGTCAAATTATTTTTTGAGTGGTACATAACTGTGATCATCCATGTGCTCTTCCTGGTCTTTGTCCAATTTTTGTTTCTCTCAGATGTGATGCTACAATGAATGTAGTATCCATTTGGGGTTCACTGACAGTAAGCTGTTGCCCTAGGATGTCTTAAATATCTCAGGAAAAGACCCTGAATGTCTCAGGAAAAAAAACATACAGAAAACCCTGCTGATATGTTACACTAGGTGTATATTTGGTTGAGTGTAGTGCATCCATGTTTAGCTTCTAGATTGGAACTGCCTCATATTTAGGTCTGTTTACAGGTGGCCATGCAATAACTTCTCAAGCCCTTCTATTACAGCTGTCGGAAATAAAAAACCCCCTCCTGATTATTATTCCCTGCTGCGTAAGGCATGGAGGGAGCTTCTGGAACTTTACCATAGACTAATGCTCCAGCACTTGCAAGCGTTTGCTACCCATTTAATCTGTATGACACAGACTTATTCCCATTTTATTCATCTGGGACCTTCTGCAGCCACAGAAAAATGGGAAGGATATTTCCCCAAAGTAGTTACGTTAGTTAAGTTATATTCTGTTTTACCTTAAGGTGTCTTATTAACACCATATGTGTATGTGCTTGGAATTGCCTCCTGCTCTCGTGGAATCAATGACAAAAGATCCATTTTTTCCCACAGAGCAGGAAATCAGCTCTAGAATTTAAAGTTTCTTCACATACAGGAGGTCCTTACAATTAATTCTTTTGAAAAGATATGTCACAGCCCCCTTTCCTCCCTTTGCATCAGATGATAGAGCTGAACGGGTATAATGTGAGGAAGGGGAGCAGAAGAAAAGACAAACGTGATGCAGCCTGTAACGAGCAGAGCAGAGAGTGCAGTTCTCTATTAAGCCACAGGTCTTCCAGAAGCTTTGTGAACATTTGAAGCACAGCTGATTTTCAGCATTGTTCTTGGTACTGTGGGGCACTTACTTAAAGCCATCATTCTTCCTTGTGGATATTATATTACTCCAAAGCTAGAGTTAAAAATCTTTTTAGTCATTTAGTCACAGTTCGGTGCCAAGGTAACCCGGGAAATGTGAAAAGTTACAGTGCACTGAAGTTTGACAGCTGTAGCAAACAAAAGGGCTTTGTTAGTAAGGCAAATCTGTGCCATTTAAATGGACCACTGCCAAAGAGTCAGGGCTAGTTAACTCACTGTGTTTTGAAATGGAAGGAAGCAGATAGGAAAGTTTCCAAGTTTAAAATTTAGCGTTTTAGTAGATGCAGTAACTTTCTTTTTAATTGTTCCAGTTCATCTGCTTGAGAATGTAGCAGTGAAACAGGCTGCCTTCACCAGATGCTTTGAAGTCATTAGTCTGCTATTCGGTCTGTTTATCAACTTAGACAGTGCTGACTGGAGAGCTGGCTGGGTGACGGCACGGTAGAGAGGCTTCTTGGCATAAGCCTACAGTGGGAACAGTACTTCTCCAGAGCAAAACCAGGAAATGGAGAGTGCAGGTCATTCCAAAGTAATCGTCATAAAACCTTTATGATATGCCATGTCTGGTACAACAGACATTCCTAGGATTAGATTGGGAGGTTAGAAAAATACTCTTGGAGCTATTCCTTCAAATGTAAAGCCAAACTTTAGACTTGATCCTTCCAACTTTTGAGCACGCTGACCTTGATTCGGCAAAGCATTTAAGTGTGTGCTTAACTTGAAAATGAGTGGCCTTATTGATGTTTCTTGTTTAAGTAGGTGACATCAGACATTTCAAGACTGAGGCCCAAACTGCCACTCCTGTGACACTCATTTGAATAGAGGCTACTTGCTGTGGGTTACAGTAGGTACTCAGATGATATTCACTGTGCTTGAAAGTTTGGGCTGATGCTGGTCTGATGTTTCAAGCACCAAGACTTGCATCAGCACTGTGGGTAGCAAAAGCCACAAATGGGAATAATGCCAATACAAGTAACAGTAGGTGTAAATTTTTTTATAAAGCAGTAGCAGATGAATATTTGAGTTGATTAAGTCCAATATCAAATTAATAAAAATGGGTGGTAAGTTTATTTTCTGAATGCCCGAGAGCCGAGCAGATGGCTTTCACAGTACAATCATCAACCACATTTCTTTGTCACTGAAGCTTCAACTCAGTAAAGGGTGCCCATGAGTTGAATTTTGATCCTTAAACCTACCAAGTGGAAGGCTAGGTGCTGGAGCCCAGATACGGATGCTGCCAGACACTGAGAAACAAACACTTGATGTTTTTCTGGCAATGTGACCAGTGCAACCATCTTGGAGATATTTTAAAGGCAATGGTACACAAACTGTGCACACATGTATTTATCTAGCATTTTGTACTCAATGCCTTTTGTAATGATCCCTGATGTTCCGTTGGATTTTTTTGACCATGATCAGGTGCTGAGCCATCATTTTCAAAGAAATAACAACAGTCTTCAGTATCTTACTGAAAAATGGCAATGCTTTGTAAAAAGCACATCTCTGTTCATGTGCAGGCTATGGGGTTTTTTTCCTCTTTACATTATTTTCTCTGTATCAACTTCTAATTTCATCAGCTACTTTATTGCCAAGTCTCTCAGTATTTTAAAAGTCATTATTAACAGTTTTATATATATCCTAAAAAATTCTGTCTTGTATAAACTTCATTGTCTCCCTGCTGCTTCTAACTTTTAAGAATGGAAACCTATTCTTGGCGCACAATTAAAAATTTCTGATTGCGCATATTGTTCAAGCTATGATTTTTTTGAGAGAGAAAATTACTCATTTGGGAGGAAAAAATGTTACCTGGCAAGTTAATTTTAATTAGTGGGCATAAGGGAGGTGTGGTGACCAAAGCTGCATCATTACACAATAATTTGGCTGAGGGCATGACTGTCTGGTTTATGATATGAATGCTGGATATGTGTTTGTGATACAAACATACTATGTTAACATGTATAGCTTCTGAATATATCAGCATTACAATTTTGGACAAGTATTATTAGCAGTTGAAGTTCACTTTCTTTTTCACTCATTTCATCTAAAGTGAACAGTGGGCTGTTTCTGTATCCTTTCTATCTCAAGTTGAGTTTTAGCAGGTAACTCCTCCCTACAGACTCTTCTCATCCAAGCAAGCCTCATAGTTCCAGGAGCTAATTCAACCTGTGGATGCGGAGAGAGGAACACCCTGAGCATACCTGGGATGGGATTTGGCATGCAAAAAAGCCAAATCACTTTTTAGTTTATGTAAGTTTGGTCATGTGATGAAAACTGGATATATCCAGCAACAAGTTCTTGGCTACTGCTGCTTTTTTTTACAGAATTGTTGTCAGTCTTTTGCTTTCTTAATAAGGCATAAAGTGTTCCCAGTTATGCTGGTTGGGATTTTGAACTTTCATTGTTTAGGACTTTCTTTGAGAATGTGGAAAATTACTAGGTAATTGCCCCTCTCTTGCTTTGTTCAGAGAGTCAAGGGCATAGATTTCTTAAATCACAGGAGACTTAAATCACAGGACAAAAAGTCGTAGATCCCTTTAGAAGGTGAAATCTTAGGTATCGCAATGCCTAACATCCCTTCAAGAAGAGACCATTTGGTCGCTGCGTGCCAGAAGCGTGATACATGCCTGTTAATTTCCAACAGAGGTGCTTAGGGAATACAAACAGCGGTTGTTCCAGGCAGACATGCATGTGACCATAGGTGGCAGCTTGCTGGAGGATCCTTATAGCCTGGGCAGTGTTTGAGAAAGGTCCTCACGTGGAGGCCAGAAAGCCCATTACAGGTGGGAAATGGTGGTGTAAAAGAAAAAGTTCATTACAAAGGTTTTGCTTTTTAAAAGGCCTTGACCCCCCGTGTTTCTGTAAAGGCTGCCTAGCTTTGTAATGTTATTGTTTAAATGGTTCCAAAACGGGCTTTGAAAAATCAAACATCTCATGTGAGGTTAATGAAACACAAAGTGGTCCAGTTCATGCTGTACCTTTGCTGTTACTATTGTTTCAAGGCGGCTCTCTGGAAGACCAGAGTGCAGGCAACTGCATGCTGTCTGGCACACAATGATTTTTCTTTCTTCTGTAGGTAGTAAACCAATCTCAAGAAAACTTTCTGATATAAAGACAGAATCATATATAAAACAAGCTTAAGTTTCCGCAGAAATTTCCAGAATTTCAAAAAATTTCCAAAAGGGCATGAGCCCTGCTTTATTTTTCTCTTCCCCTTGCCCCCGCCTCCCCCCCGGTAGTTTTCTACCTCATACTGCATTTTAACTCGGAAGTTCCGCCTGGTGAATCTGAATGATAGGATACCAGCATTTGCAACATTGCTGCTGCTACTTCGTGACTTATGTTCACTTATGACCAGGAGCTCGCAGGAATATTGCTATCAAAGGTATATATGTGCATGCACACAGACACATAGACAGACAACTTGTATTGTTTACGCACTCATTTATTTTTCAAGCATTACGATTTAACAGACGGAGTCTACTAAGGGACTTCTTAATTTTAATTCTTTTTATTTAGGAGACTGGCTTCTGAAATCCTGTCCTGGGTGCTAAAGAAGTTATTTCTAAATTCAAATATACCAAATGCAGAACTATTCATTTTTTCTAACTTTCTCTGTTAATTTATCTTGCTATGTTTTCAGGTCAGACAAGGCCTGAGCAATAGAGGCTGGATATAGTTGTGAACTTTCCTCACAATCAGAGACTTTTAGGTCCAGTCTAGTTTTTCCTCTATTAATTAACAGAGGCATTGGTATGTAGAGAAAAGCTTAGATTTCTCCAAATCTTATTTCTGTATGAACTTGCTACTAGAACCGTCCATGGCAGCAGATAGTGATATTGTTAAAAAAGAATTATGACTTCAGTAAATGTCTGGAGAGATGAAGAGCGTGCTAGGTGTGGGAGAGCTGTTTTGCTTCGGTACTATAGGTTGATAAATCCCGAAGAAATCCATATCCCACAGAAAGCCCTTCCGCCATGTATTTAGGTGGCTTTAATACTAAGGGTTGAACTATTGCAATCATTCAGTGTAGCTGGTACGATTGGTACCTTTCCCCCCTGCCACTTTTCTGATACGTGTCTTTTCACAGCATATGTCACACCAAGTAAAGAGGAGTCTATACCGGGCTGCAGTTCAGTCAGTCTTCCAGATGCGGAGGTGACTAATAGGGAATTTCTCTGCAGAATTCAAGGGCCTGAATGCCCCAAAATGACTGCTGAGCCGTCAATGCTCATTTGCATGTTTATTATCACAAACTCACTAAACAATATCTTCTTTAAGTGAAGTGACAGGAAGAGAGAGCACCAAGGTTAGTCTGCATGTGCCTGTAGTTTAAAGAATGAAACAAGAAGAGGTACCAAGAGGGTCTGTTTAGCCTGTGTTTGCATGGAAAGGGATCCAGATAACTCCAGGATGCACAGTGATCCTTACTCAGTGTTTATGTACTATAGGATGGCAGGCAGAAGACAGGAGTTGCTGTGGGAATCAGACCTTAGGTGGCCAGGCAGCAGCCAAGGATTAATACCTGCGCATTACATTTTGCAAGTGCAATGTGTGCTGGAATAATCCCGTGACCCAGACAACTCTATGGAAAGAAATGGTGCATCAGCCTAGACTATCACGTAAATTGTAATAATGTGCTTGGCAACCTTTTTCTTTTTGCTTTTGATTTTATAATCAAGTACATACCTCCGTCCCTCACTAGAGGCTTTGTCAGATGCCAGCGTGTCCTGCAGTGAGATGAATTGGCCTCGGTCCCCTTGGATTTGCAGCACCGGTGGGATCCTCTGTAGCTCCAGTGTGACCTGGGCTTTGCTTGAGAAGAAAAACTACTTCCCGAGAGTTTTGGGCTGGCAGGTAACCCTCTGTGATAAAAGAGTGTTCCTTGTGGTAACTAGAAAGGGAGGGCGATAAGCAGAGGGTGCTGCGGCTGATGTCCCCAGCATTGCCACTGCGGCAGGGGGAAGGGCGTCTGGTGCATCTGGCTCAAGTGTAACAATTGCACCGCAAGCTGCAAATGGGAACCCCCGGGCTATAAAAGGGGATTTAAACTACTGCCTGTTTATAAAGTGCCCATGCTGGAGAACGTAGGCAGTGACGGTAACGAACAGATGGGAATAATTTAGTGTCCTAGGCCTCTAACCCTAGTCCTAAATTGAGTTGGTTTAGTGCTTCTGAGTTTATGAATTGAGTACAGTAAATAAATTACATTCTCTACCACCAATAAAAGATTATTTCTTGGCACATATTTATTAATGTTTGTCAAGTCTAATTTTAAAATATAGATGGCATGGCTTCCATTACTTCTCTGGAGATTGTTTTATACTCTGTTAATTATACTGTCTTGGAACTTTTCCCAGTATGTCACAGACACCCTGTTGTGTTCGTTTTTTCTTTTAATATAGAGTTTCTCATCCAATTTAATATTCATTTTCTCTCTTTGATTTTTTTACATTCTTCAGATATTTACTTGTGTCAAGCTCCCTAAGGTAAGCCTGTACCTTCCCTATGTACTGAGCACCTTATGATTTGTCCCAGGAATGCACAAAATTTGTGTGATGATCATCAAATGAACACCCTTTTGTTCTGAAAATTGGTTCATGACTGTCATATTGCTTTATTGCCTTGAAAAAGGTCTTCCAGTATTGCTTTAACCAAAGTCTTCCTACATTTTGATACTCTGTGAATTTTTTACCTTTGAGATTTTTCTATAATTTGTGCCATTTACAAAACAAAAAGCAAAGAACCATTTTTTGTAAACTGTGTTGTCATTGACCCTGTGTAACTGAATGTCAGAAACTTGTTTTAGAGACTCCTATTTTTGCTTTTCAGAACCTCCAAAGCCAACAGAAAAAAAAAAAAGAAACATGGGTCACCATGCTGCTGCCTGGAGCGGAACACCAAAATAGTGAGTATACTGCCTTTTTAATGTTTACCCCCCTATCACCGATGCTACCTATGACTTTTCTTACCTATTGTAGAGGAAGATAACTTTACATTCCTTAGCAGAAGAAAGAAATTCCCATTGAGTGTTTGCCTGAGATTATGCTGCACAACAGTTTTAGTGATAGTTCACAATATGTTTGCTTTAGATACTCCTCATGTAAAAACCCAACTCCCTCAAAACCAATTACTGTAACTAATGCTTAAAAAATCCTTAATGCATCATTTCATTAAAAAACAAAACTCTACATAAAATATTGTTTCAAAAAGTAGCTGTGAGAAAAGCAGCCTTCCTTGGAACTGCAAGGAGAAATACCGATCTGGGGGGAAATTAGGACATGTTTTCCTTGAAGCTTCCCACCTCTAGTACTTTTTAAGTGAAAGCACAAAGTTTGTAAGTTTTCTTTAATGACTTTTAAAACATCATTTAGTAGTTAAAAAAAAAACTAAGTTGCATAAGTAATAATAGTCTTGCATATAAAAGTACTTCAAGGTTTCTTTGTATATAAAAAAAGTGAAGGTAAGTTTATAACATCCTAATGTACAAACAAATCAGAATTGAGATGTTCCTCCTATGTTTCCCACCAGGGACAGAGTGAAAACTGTTTGAGAATTACCAATACTATAAGTTGTTATTGTACTTTTGAATGCAAGAGCTAGCTAGCACTTAAACACCAACCACTTTGATAGGCAAAAGCCGTGCAGGTCCATCATAATGCTCAGAAGAGTTCTCCCTATGACTTTGGTCAAATTTACTGGAATCCAGGAGATTTGCACTGCTTTTGCCAGCAGAGAATTTCTCCTGTGCTTTTAGGTTATTATCCACAGGGAGATGAGATTGAAAATGCACTCCTTGTACAGGCATGTTACTGGAAGTGCCCAGAGTTAAATATTTACAAGTGGAGGGTTTCTCTCCACTGGCAGTCTGCTCATGAAGGCACAATGGCACTTCGTGATCCTCCCCCCTGGTGCACGGAGGCTCGCTCCTGCTTGCCCTCTGGCTCAGGCACATTTTACACCCCCACAGAGCTGGCACAGGCAGTGGGTATCTCCCACTGTGAGCTGGAGCTTAAAGAGGTCAGCAGAGATCTTGGCCTGAGAAATATACCAGTACTGACATATTTGAAGACGAATTCTTTTGGGTTGTATTCCACTGTAGAGTTGCTTGTTTACTTTCTTTTAACACAAACTCTCTGTGGCAAAAAAGGGCTGCGATTTTTAGAAGCTAAATTTCCCTGTCAGTTTATGAGGTTCATGTTTCATACAGCTTGCACACAAGACACTTGTAAAAGGTGATTTCCAATGGCATACGTTGAAGGTGGGCACCCCTCTTCTGAAGGTTGTCAGTGGTAGTTAGATTTCTCCTTTGCAGCTTTGAAAGCATCCCACGTAAGTTTGTTTGGGCTATTCAAACCCCATGATGTTTTATTTATAAGTGTAGAGTGCATCTGAACAACAATTCCTTTATTCAGGTTAAAGCATTGATCCAGCATGTGCTGGAGATTCAGGCTGGAAGTCATGCATTCACACTGACAAAAACTTGATTTTTTTGAGATACCCTTTTCTTTTTCAGAAGACTAATTCATTCAAGCACAAATTACATCTAAATTCAAAGGCACTTGCAGCCCATCTTACCAAGAAATTATATGACTTGAAATAATTTTTTATGTCTATTCCTCCAAGGTTAATAGTATTGTTTCCCATATGAGCACACACTTAATATCTGTCTTACAGTTTGAAGAGATCAGTAACACTCCTCCTCTACTACTACTATTATTATTTGAGGTTTTACTTATGAGTACTCAGTGGGGCCCTATCCTTGGGGAGAAAGTTCCCTTACTGCAGAGTTAGATTGCACCAATTTTGCAGGCGGCCTGTGAGCAGTTGCCAAATTAAGTTTTACAGGAGAAAATTCTCATAGAAGAGCACTCTGAAATTATTTTACCACTTGTATCTTTGTCTTTTATTAATTCTCTTTGGGACCTAAAGAAGCTGGAATTATTAAAATAAGATCACATGATAGGTTAGCATAGCAACCCCAAATCCTCTGCGCACCTTTCCGGAGGTGAAAAATTGGTGTCAAGAAAAAGACTGAACACCTTATGTACAAATCATGCTTCTAAAAGCTTTTTTCTTTTTGAAGCAGAGGATTAACTTTTTTTCCCCCTTCTTCTTTCACATCTTGTTCTTCCATGTTTCAGCAGTAGTAGGGAACAATCTATCAGAATTTGCATTCCTCCTCCCTCTGCTACTACTTACTCCTGAGGAAACCCACAATGTGACTTGCACACTGAGCTCCCTGAGCCTTGGTCTTGCAGCCACGTCAGCCCTGACATGGCATCGCCACGTGATCTTTTGGCTGCCGGCTTGGCACTTAGGATTGTGCCGCTTTGGGCTGGGGCTCTGTTTGGCAGTAAAGCTCAATCAGTGCAACCGAGCACAACTAAAGCAATGACAAGCGTGTTCCCCTTGCACAACGCTTCCTCTGCTGATGAACAAGATGCAGCTCCGAACGGGCAGCCTCCTGAGCGGGAGCTGCCATCTGGTTTACCTCTGCATGGCAGGAGGCCAAGCCTAAAACTTCTGCAGTTTCTTAAGTGACTGCCACACAAAATAACCTTCTGGAGAAACGAGCCAGCTGAGCACAGGAATGTACACCCACTTGCTCTGAATGTCCTTACTTGTCCTCAGCCACAGAATATCTTGCACCCGTTTGATGCGGTTCATAACACACCGAGGGCGTTGATGTGCACGGGGACATCGTGTCCTGCTTTAGGAACATGGCTGGTGGTGCTACGCAGTGCAGCACCCGGCCAGGCTCGGGAGGCAGCTCTCTCCACTACAGCTGTTTTTGAGTTTCCATGCTACCACGGGCCTTGCAGAACAGGTTCCCAGTGGGCAAGGCCAACGTACAGCCAGTTGTCAGGCTGGTGGCTGACACAACAGCCCACACCGTGACTCGTGAAGAGGCACTGATATGTGCTCCTGATGCTGCTCTCTGCCAACATGTGCCAGTGGGCTGGCTGGGATCCGGCAGCTGCAGCTTGCCTCTCCAGGACTGCCCTTCCATAACAAGAGCCCTTTTCCTCATCTGTTAGCCACTGCCATATCACCACTGAGTTGCACAGACAGGCATGATGGCAAATGCTGTCACAGACACTGGAGCTCAGTTTAAAAAAGGTACGAAAGACTATTTTTATGGGAGTGCTGAAGTCTTTTATGGTGGGATTCATCTCTCCTGACTTTCTGTTGTCAAAAACTGATCTTGCTGTCTAGCCTTCTTTCACAGCCATATCTGGAGTTCATTTCATCTCATACCTGAAGTAAGTATCTAAAATAGATCAGACAACTCATGATGAAATGCTTCTTTTTCCTCCTCGGACTATGAAGAGAAACTGATTGAGTGGCTCATCTGAAAGCGTCTGCACCGAATCCATGCAATGCTGCCTCGTAAGAGGATCCTACCATCTGTGTGCGACAATCACAAGAAGTGTCATGCCCTCTATAGATAAACTTCTTTGTATTCAACTTTAAAATACATTTATCGAAGTGCTGATGGGATTTTTCTGGGTGTCTCATTTTGAGAACTGTGCTTCCTCTTCTGATAGACAATGGGCTTGCAGTTACCTTTCCAACAGACTTCTGTTCTTCCACCTGGTTGCAGGCTGACAGCAATGATAAATAAGGGACCCACTGCTAATGTTCATATATGTTTTTCCTCAAACTTTGCAATATCATCATAGTTAAAAGCAGTTCAAATGCAGGTTTTAATATATGTAAATTTGAAATTATCAGATGAAGCAAATTCTGATTTATTCTAGTGATACTCTGTGAATGAATCAAAGCATTTTGAAGATTTGAAAAAAAAAAAATTAAGGTATTAAGAACTAGGCAAAGATAACTCTTCTTCACCTAAATATAAGTATGAGAATGGATCAGTTTATCTGAAGAATAGGTTTGATTGCATTTCCTGTATTCTGAATTCTTTTAAGAGAAAGAAAGTTTCAATATGTACATTCTTCCCTTGTGTTAAAACTAAATTAATTAAACAAGAAGTTAGCATTTAAAGACTAATGCAGGAACATTGCAATTAAAACCATTATAGAAAATAACATTTTCCTGTGTTGCATATATTCTTACTAAATGGTAGAAATGAGCTGTGTTTTGATTTGCTCACTGAGTATCTGGTGACAGCATAGAGTCCCACTGGCAAAATAGAAAAACAGAAATGTTAAATAAAGACCCATAATAAATCAATAAATATATAATCATCACAGTAAAATTTGTAAAATTCTATCAAGCAAATCCAATAGCAAGTGTGAATATGGCAGATAAAATGATTGTCTGCAGTTAACTACCAAGCTTCAGGGGAAAGTGAGAACTTGCATATTTATGGACTTAGCAAGTTTATTATTTCTTTTAGCTTTCATGACTAAATAATACATTTCCATGTATTTCATTGAGTTAATTTAATCTTTAGCAAATCTCTTAATGTATTTTTATACAGAATAAGCTAATCAAGGCTTTTTATACAGACTTTGTCAAAGTTTGTATTTCAGGAGCTTACCTTTCACTGGAAAGAAAGGGGATGGTGGGACAATGTTTTTTCCTTCTGGGGTTCCTGAAGTTATTGGAGTCATAAAACTCTTTTTTCTACATTTAGAAATCACTAGAATGGTCCTTTAATTAGATGTGAATCTGATTTTGTAATTCAAGTTTCCGCAAAAACGAGCACCGTGCTGTTACATGCAGCCAGGTGACCAAAAACTGTTTCTTGAGACTGTTGATAGAATGCCTGGAATGACTTCTGGGTCAAAATTTTTCCTTGCGCTGGAGAGTTCTGCTCTAGAGAAGACACGGATTAGGTGGGTTTGCACTCTGTATGTGCCCTGTTAGATGTGAGAGCTGATTTTCTACTTGTGGTTGCTTAGGACGTGAGAGCTGGGCTAGCTGTAGGTAATATGCTAACTCTTTTTATTTGGCCAGTCGGTAGTCAGCTTGGAGGGATAGCTGTGTAATCCCACATCTCCTACTGGCACCTGCAGGAACTGCTTGTGGTTGTGTTAATTAATCCTGGTTTATTAATATGCAGGGGGTCTGATGGGAGGCTGTGATTTCCTGAGGGCATCCGCTTCTCTTTAGATCTCCACGAGGGCTGCCCTCTTGCACCTCAGCATTGGGGTTGTGACAGAGGGCCCATACCAAAACTTGGCAGATGTCAATATGCAATTCATGCCCTTTGAGGAACTAAGTCATCCCTTAGTCTCTCTGCTGGCCCTCATTAAAGGCACCAAGAAGTGCAAGTTACTGAGGCTGCAGGTAAGATGCTTGGAAAAACTGAGCCTGCTCTCTCAGGGCTCTTGTATGTGAGCCGAGCCACTCCATGGCTGTTGGGTGGATGGTAGGGACTCCCCTTTGGAGAGGTGCTTAAAGCAGCTTTAGTGTTTAGACTTCAGGAAAAAAAAAAAGAGTGAAGAAAACAAGTTGTTCTTCCTGGGAGAGGCTGGCACCACTAGCATGCTGGTAGGTAGGCTGCCAAAATAATGACAACACAAGAAACCTGCCTTATTTTGCAAAGCTTTTGCATCAGTGACTGTGGGAAAGTTTTGCAATCACCGTAAGAAGGAAATCCAAGGTTTAAAAAAAACACTTATTGGAGTAGGCAGCGCTTTTGCTGTGACGTTGGGCTGGCTTCAAGCCTGAAAGCCCTAGGGCACGGGAAAGAAACAGCCTGACAGCGCAGTGACAAAAAGTAAGTTCTCTGTCTCTGCCTCTCACTGTCTCTCCCCACCCTCCCTTCCTGCTTCTTTCCATTTGTCTGTTTGTTTGTTTGTTAATTGTTAGGTGCTAGTGCAGGACAGACTGCTTTTATACATCTCAGTGTCACTAAACTTGAAAGAGATTATGTAAAGTGCAAAGGTACAATTCTGCAAATTAGATTTTTTTTTTTAAAGGATAAGCACTGTGGACAGTGGGATGTTTTATCCCTCCGTACAAAAACTATTAATTACCATTAATTAATTTTTCAAAATTGTCATAAATTAAATCTTGTATTATTTTTCTTGCTTCATTTAATTTTAAATACCACTGCTGTCAATGATTCACTGATTTGCCAAAGTTCAGATGTTTATAAAGTGGTTATGGAAAATGTTATTGTTTCATTAGGTGTAAGAGAAGTGTTTATACAGTTTAATATTTTCTATAAGTTTAAGATAGATTATTAGGCTGGCAGCATAACATTAAATACTGTGAAAAGAAAACCACGTCACTGATTTAAATACTGTTTATTTAACAGAGTCAGATGTTTCACAAAGTTAATCATCAGCAACACACAAATCAATACAGAATGTATTTGCTTTAGAGAACTCTGTCTTTCAGCTCCCAACCTGTAAAGATTTGGGTAAATCTGAATTCACTATACTTTAATTATCTATAAATTCTTTTTTCAATGTTTTTTGATTTGTGAGCTGCAGAAGGCAGTCTAAGGAAGGTTAGGTCCCTTTAGAAACTTCATATGTGGATCACTCCGAAATATGCATGTGTTTGCTTTTCGTAGTCACTTTTGGTGGATCCTTCTGGAGTAGGATTTGGAACTAAAAACTACAGAATTTAAGTTAGAGTGCTTATGTGGCTTTGTATCTCTTTATTAGACATTAGTGCCTATTCACACTCATTAGGAGTAACTTTTGGGGGCTATTGGGTTGCTAAGAGAGTGTTGCCCTTTCTGGGCATGGGTGGACATTTCTCAGGGAGTCCAGGTTGCTCCTCGGCATCTTGCTTGGGAGAACTGAGCTCTCCAGAGGAACAGAGCAACCTTTGCGGGTTAGCCCAGGACCCTGCCACAGTCCTACTGCCCCTGGTGTTGAAAATCCCTCAAGACACTTAAACGGCCTCCGCACCTGCGTCAGCTGGCCTCTGGGGCCTGCAGGAGGTGAACTTTGAGAAGTTCCCAGAGGAATTAAACAGAGTGGGATATCTAAGATCCCAGTGTCTTGGGGGGGGGGGGGAAATGTTACAGGACAATTTCTTGACCTATGTTCCTCTATATTCCTCTAATACATGTGCCAATGTATAGCAGAGCTAACGAATTGATTGCCAGTTTTCCAGCAGAGGAACCCGGCAATAGCTCTTTTTGACTTGTTATTGTTCCAGATCTCTCTGTATTAGCTGTTTCCCCTGGTCAGCTTAATCTACACCAACCAATGTAGCTAAGATGACTCCTTATATCAGAACCAATTTTTAAATGGAAAACTGTGGCAGTCTCATTAAAACAGCTACATTTATCATCTGTCTTGCAGGAACTTGTGGAGACTTGTGGACTTAAAGATAATCACTATTAGTTTCTTTTAATCAGTGCCCTCTTTTTCCCTAATACACCTTTACCTACCATATCTCTTACCCTATTTTCTCCTCAGTCATCGTTCGTGGTCTGATTCTACAAACATTTATCCAATAAATAACGTTTCTCATAGGAATGTTGACAGAATGGTACAGAGTAGTGTTCAGTATTTCTGCAAATTCATAGATTACGCAGTTAGAGAAAATCCTCATAAATATAATATAAGGAGCCTACTGGTTCATACCAAAGGTCCATTTAGCCTGGAACAGTGATCAAAAGCGGGTATCTAAAAGAGAATGTAAGAATTGGTTCAAGCATGGTGAAGATGTTTCTCTGACATACTCTCCTAGCCTCCAGCTGCCTAGGGACTGTCCTTCTCTACAAAGATTTCTAAAAACTGTCAGCAAGTTGCCTCTAAATTTTCTATCTACCCAAGAAGGTCCTGAAGTCTTTTAGAAAGCAGATTTCACAAAGCAGGTGCACCAATCCTTAATTCATTAGAATGACACTTTGAACACTCTTTAACATCCTTCCTGAGAAAAGGTGTCCATGTGTAGACGTCTCAAGTAGTGTCTCACCATCTAGTATGTCTGAAAAACATTGGAACCTTTATTCTTATGCAAACAATAGTTAATCATAGTGATATTTTCCAAACAGGAAGACCTACATATCAGATGTGGAGGAGGAAAACCATGGACAGGCCAATCATTGCTGGCCAACTTAAAGACAAGTCACTCTTCCAGGACAGTGATGGCAGAGCAGTTCCTGCCAAGAACATGTGCCATAATTGTTCAAAGCTAAAGGTATGGAGAGGAGCCCTCACCACATGTTTTCTCTGGAATACTGAAAATGACAATTTGAAGTTCTATCAAAATTCAGTTAGTTCTGTATGACACTGTTTGACACTACATGTATTGGAAACAACACTCTAGGTTGTGATTCCAAGCACACAGAAGTCAATGAATGTGTTCAGCAGTTAAAAAGAGAGGCCACATTTTACTAATGAATCATTTAGAGGTGTGCTATAGTCATAATGGTAGTTGCAGCTATATCTTTTTATCCATGTTTTTTAGAACATGAGAAGTAGGAGTAATAAGACATGCTGTAATAATAGTACCAGTAATGAACAACTTTATGCTGCAAGTTTTCCCTAACGAAGGAAACAGCTAAAACAATATGTGGTAGCAAGGTAGAAGGTGCACACAGTCAGTGTCAATTTTCTTTTTCTTTGCAGTAGAAGAGGCTTTGGAGGCCATCCTGAAAGAGGAAGTAAAATCTTCTGTTTTAATGAAAACAGTAGGAAAAATCTCTTCACAGAGAGTTAGAAAGCAAAGCATTTGATTTTTGTGTTTCTTGAGTAGGTTGCTCAGGCATCCAGCCATGAAGAAAAAATTGTTTCTTTGCAAACTCAATTATTTTCTCTCTTCAGATATTTCTTGGAGCTCTAGCTTTTTCCTTTTTTGCCAAAGGATTTTCTGGAAGCTACATGAAGAGCATGTCCAGTCAAATTGAAAGGAGATTTGAAATCTCATCATCAATTGTTGGCATTATTGATGGCAGCTTTGAGATAGGTATGTGTACTTTCTTTGAAAGTGGATAAATACTGCTTCTTAATAAATTTTTCCCCTAAAAAAAAAATCTCTTTTTGTAATCTTACTGATTCTCTTTTCTGTTGATTCAGGTAACTTAATGGTAATGGTGTTGGTGAGCTACCTGGGACCACGAGTTCATCGACCAAAAGTAATTGCTGTTGGATGTCTCATCATGTCCTTAGGAGCATTTTTGTCAGTGATGCCTCAGTTCCTAATGGGACGGTAAATATGGAGAGTTTTCACATTGTGCTTTAATTGAATTTGACCATATGAAGTGTTTTTTAATCATACACCTGAGTTAAAAACTTAACAATAGTAGTTTCTTCCAGATAACAGGAAGGTTTTAATAGGTGGATTTTATAGTATTGACTTTCTGATTTCCTCTCTGAAAGCTTACCTCTTTCTACAGGTAAGTAAGAGAGAAACCTCAGGTTTCTACAGAACTTATCCATAATTAGGGGTAAAGTGGGTTGAATTTTTCACCTGGAATGGATATATATATATAGATACGGGGTTTTTTTAAGCTGTTCTCCTTTTTTTAATACTTAAATGAACTGTAATAAGATCTTGATGGAAACGGTTTCTTCCTCCATGGTGGCTATTCATGCTAAGCTCTTTAAAGTTACGAAGATTTGTATCTATCTCCACTGAACTCAGGGAGAGTTAAATATCTAAATACCCCTTCACATCTAAGCTTTAGTGCTTACATAGTTGTCAGAAGCAGTTCATACCTCTCCAATCCTTTGGCGTCCTTACTGAATAATAGTTGAAAATAAAACCCCTCTGTCCCTCAAAAATTAGAATTTATTTGTGCACCTTCTTTAGTTCCAAGACCAATACCTTTGATAAGGAGGGTATGGAAAAAATTATATCTGGGAACCATGGTATGGAAAGTGGACACAATCACTACTCTGCTTGGGAACCTGCACTGCAGGGGACAGCACAGGCCAGAAGCAGAGCTATGGAAATCTCTGATTTAACCCAAACTCATAGCCAAGTTCTGAAAATTACCCATTTTCCACAACACTGAGCAAAACCCAGTGGCCACTGTCATCCATCACAACATTAAAGGTTACCACGTGATTACACAGTCAGAGGGAATATCTGCTCTCCATTTATCTCAATGTAGCATAAATGTACTCAAGCTGGCTTCAATTTACTTAGCAGATTTGCTGTAGTAGCTGGCTGCCTAAATACAGACAAACTGGCAGATGTGTTTTGCAGCCTGTGTTAATCTCTTTATAGACACAGATAGGTTACTACTAGATCCTTAGCTAGCTAATTTTAAACTAGGACAGAAATGTCTATGTTATACCTCTGTCACCTAGTTAAGAAACCGGTGCCAGTATGGAAAAACATCAGCACTGTTGAATGTAGGCAGATGTGGATGGACTCTGTCTCTGTCCTTCAGTCTAAAGAATGATCTCTTAAGCCCTGGAAGCAGCTTTTTTGCTCTTTAGCTTAAGAAAATATTGGTGTTAGAATGGTCAGAGCATTTTGAAAAAGGTATGAAGATACCTATATTTTTTTAAGTGAAAGCACTGGAAATGGGTTGCCCCTCTGCTTTGCCTGCATGTAACAAGAATGAACACGTAGGAACACAAGGCTCATACACAATCCCTGCAAAGCAGAGTCTTTCATGTGTTAGTTGTATTTTACATAGTTGTTTTCCAGTTATAATTATGAAAGGATAACTGTTACTGTGGTCAACTCCTCTACGAGTGTATCAGCTTGCTCCCCAGCATCGTCTGAGGGCCATCCAGTCACAGATGCTACAGAAACACCCAGCACAATGAAAAATTTCGGTAAGCAAAAACTCTGATGCTGGGTTCCGTTCTTCTGCTTGTCCCCATTTTATACACCCTCTTTTACTGGAAAGCAGTAAAACCCCTTTGAGAAACCATGATATATACAAACTCACCCTATAATGATTGTAAAAACCCGTATTTTATGTTATTTTTCTGTTGCAATAAAGTATTGTCAGAATTATGTTCACAGAAATGTAAATGTTTATGGCCTGCAGGATGTGAGAAAACAACAAATTCCTATCTGTGGCTCTTCGTGTTGATGGGGAACCTTTTACGTGGAATTGGGGAAGCACCAGTTATGCCACTGGGGGTTTCATATATTGATGATTTTTCTAAAGAAGAAAACTCAGCATTTTACATAGGTAATATGCAAATGAATGATTTTTATGCTACATATTCTTTTCTTTAACATTTCTGTAGCCAAGCAAATACTCACCAAAAAAAATCTGTCTGCTCTATTCTGGATAATTTTGAGTTGTACAGAGACAAAAAAGCAATGCAAAAGAGGTCTCGTGTTTATTTTCGAAGGATATTTCCCAGATGCTCCTTTTGCTTGCCCCAAGTGGCTTCTGCTACATGTGCCAGTTTTCTCTGTGATGAAGAGGAGCATAATCAAATACTCATTTCTCCAAAGTAAGAAGTCATGTCTGTCTTATCTGGCATATCGTCTTCAGTACCACAGCTTCAGAGGATAAAATTCTTCCTAATCACTGTTTCACAGAGAAGAGAATGATCTTTAATGTAAGAATCAGTAATATAATCACAGTAATGTAAATGCGTTTCAGAAGTTTTTCCCTGACTTTTTGAATTTTACATGCAGAACACTTCCTGATGAAAGCTTTTTAAGGTCACTAGTTACCGAAGGAAAAACCAAACCCTTGCCAGGGTGTTGTAACAAATCCCTTCTAATTGGGATTTTGTTGTTGTTGTTGTTTTGATGGAAGATAGCCTATTGCCCAAGATAGAAAGACTTACACCCAAGCTAATTGATTTATTGCCAAACTGATTTAATAGCATAGAGTGTTTGTGTGGCTGAGGGACGTCAAAACTGCTGCCTGAAGTAAACTTGGTGAAGTTGAAGTGGTCATAAAGATTGTAAGATACAGTTTCAGAAAGAGCTCAGTAGGTAATGCTACAGGGTAAGGCCATTGCAAATGTCTTAATTTGGGGATGAGGAAATCTGCAAGTTGAAGAAAACAGAAGTATTGTGAAGGGAGCTGACAAAAACAAAAGTTCCACTCAGCAGTTATCCAAAATATTTGTAATCGCCTCTGAGCTTCTGATTAAAGGTATTTTAAAAAGTTCAGCTGCAATTTTTTCTTGTCAGAATCTGATCTGGGAGAGATTGCAACGGGTTGGATACTATTAGGGAAGTAAGATTAAAAATATAAAGTAGACACAGAGAATAGTATGGATTCAACCAAAATGAAAATTTGTTTGGGTCATGCAAGTGAAATAAAGTATTTCCTTTACAGAGTATTAAAATATTTCATTTTAACATTCTGAATAGCAATTTTCAGTCTTATTCCAGTTTGATGGACTGACCCAATTTGCAAAAAAAGTGAATGTTGAAATAGTCCTTTCCATAGAGCTGAAATTCCTTTTCTTGACCAACTTCAATTCTTTTCTATATCTGATTTTTTTATCAGTTGACTGAATCAATTTATGATCAGTGTTTTTGTAAAATACAAAAATATTGTCCTATAATAAAAAAAGTCAGTCAAGCCTTGCTCATGAATTTTGACTGTTGATCTCGTTATTTGACCCTGAGCAAGAAGTTTCACCTTCCTGTCTCTCCTTTTTCTCCTGCCCTTTGGCAGAGTTGTAGTGCAAATGGCAATTGACAGCAATAAAACCAGAGTTGCCATGAGAAGGAACAGAAAAGGAAAAATTAGCGGTTTTGTTAAGCTGTCTTACAGAATTTAGTAGAGGATGGTAGTTTTTCTGTACAACTCTAGGACAGGAAATTGATTTCTTTTTTTTTTTCCCCCAGGAAATTCTATAGTTTTCAGACTGAGTTTTACAGAACCTTTTTAATTTATGTAGTTCTACCAGGCCATCAGCATGGTCCTGAGGTGGTACAATGCACTGTACACCACATACAGTCCTGAAAAGCTCTTCTGCGTAGGGTCACTGCTCAGTATGACTGTAAGGTATAATGATCTGACCTTCTGTGTCTACATGCAATTGGCATTTGTCAAAAGACAGTAATATCAGGATCTCAGTGGTTTGCTTTGTTCTGTGAGGAGCTTTTGATGGAGTGACCTTTGAGGCCAACTGCTCTGACTGAGAGGTTATTTCATAAATACTCCCCCATGCTAAGCGCTGTTTATTCAGGTATTTTATGGTCTTCAGATGTTTCGCTTCTGTTTAGGTGCCTATAGAAGAGTTGCCAACATACATACGAGGATTTCACCTATACTAATAACCTTTCAGTAGCCAATTTTTAAAATGAATTTCTGATTTTGTTTGAAACTGAATGCTGGCATGGTTATTTAATGGCAGTAGCCATCAGACTTATCATGTAAGAGGAATAATAGACAATTAAAGATATTTAATGAAGAGTACTTCACTTCCATGGATTTCTCACCAAAGCAGAGGCTTTGAATGAATGAAATTTCATCACTGAGTTGAGCACTAGCATATAATCTTGTATCTATTGAACCTATGGCTTCAGTAGAAACATATTTGAGGCCAATGTATGTTGTAAATCTTAATACCTGTTACATGGTAAATTACTCATCAGTACAAGGGCTTGGCTGAGCTATGTCAATATGCAGTAGCTGATTAACTGACAAGTCTGCATGATTTACTGTCTGTGGTTTAGTCTGTTTATTAATTACAAAGAATAAATATTACAAAGGAAAAATATGCTAAGAAAATATCTCAGTGAACTTATTTGGTTTTGTTTTATCACAATACAAGCATATTATCTTAGTGAAGTTATTCTTGAATTTAAAGGGTATGCAAGTGCGAAATTTAATTTAAAAACTATATAGATGCAAAATTATTGCAAATATGCTTCTTAGCTTATCTGACAGCTCACGGTATCTTAAAGAAATATATTGCATACAATCTACAAGGTCATTGGTATGGGTGTGCTGGTTTTTATCTGCTATTTTAGAAATTTGCTGCCGAGTATTTGAACTTTGGAGATGAGCTTGCGTAGTTCTGAGTAGTAAGTTCTGCTTTAGACTCACTGATAAATAAACATAAAGAGCTAATTCCCGGCTTCTAGTGTCTAAATCCTGCCTCTACAGCAGTCAGTAATTTTGGAAGCATCAGAATTTAGTCTAAAAGGCCAGATCTTCCGATGAAATAAAATGAGAGAACTAAATGAAAGCAGTATGCAATTGGAACAATGAAGCAAACCATATGAAAAATCATATGGTTAAATTATGCTGTAAGAATTTATTACAGAAGTCCTTGATCATAAGCTGAGCAATCACTATATTCAGGAGAGAGTTTGCAAAACGAACAGGAGAAAAACCTCTGCAGTAGAAAAACACAGTAGGATTTACAGAGCATAGTGATGAATGTCGGCAAGAACTGACAGGCACTTGGTCAGGAATTCCTTTTTTTCTAATAGCATTTAGCCTTCTGCAACTTCAAACAGCTCCCAGGTGGCAGTTCCATGCTAGAATTCAGAAATCTGAATCACTGAACTGTTTTTGAAACTGTTACCCCCTCACAATTAAACTTCAACCAATCAACACAAGTGACAAGAGAATGTGAGGACCTATGCTTGAATTATTTCAAGGGTATTTTTATTTTATGTTGATTGCCAGCAGTGGTCACCAAAATCAAATTGCGCTGTTTTTACATACCCAGTCAGCAAAATGCAGTCCTAGCTTCCTAGGTTTCTGCTAGCCTTCACAGCTTATTAATTTGCTCCTAGGGGCATCCCACCTTCTTCTGATCCCATGTTATCTCCTTTGTAAGCAGAGACAGAGCAGGAAATGGAAGCCCCAGTGAGGCCAGTAGCAAAACTGAAAGCTGCTTTTAAAGAGGTCATTACTTGAGCACTAGATTTCTTGATTTTTTTTTACAGCTGCATAAGTGCGGATTAATACAACAGTTAGCTGATTTGCTCATTCTGGTGCTGAATGAATCAACAAATGAACTTTGATCACACACAGGGACACTTATATCTCCTCGTTGCCTATTGAAAATATTCTCAGGGTCCTGTATCTAATTCCATGACCACGCACTTTTATTGTCCCTGTCATCCTAAAGTGACTCCGTACTGCAAAGATGCGCTTCTTATATGCACATCATCAGATCAACTACTGCTACTTAAAATTAAACTAGGGACCTGAACACATAGTACAGGGAAAAGTCCCGACTTCTACAATCACAGAACATCATGCAAGCGGTAAATAGAGTTGCAGGTAGATTTATGATACCTTCAACAGGCCTAGAGTTGTATGTTCATTAGTTAACTGCCACAAGCTGAACAATGCAACTACAAAAATCTGAGGAGAGAAGTAGGGAGGAGCAGGGATAAAAATCATTGCAATGTTATTCTCTTTCTCCCTGTCCCTTCCAAGACACCAATCTTGCCAATGAAATGCATGGGGGTGTCCACATGAGACTGCACTCGCTTCGGCAAAGCCCTGTGCAGGTCAAGGAGCCTGCTTCCACATCACAGCTAGCGTGTTGGCAGCTTATGTCTTAGTTTCTTGCTGCTCAGAAGCTTCCCATTAGACATCCCATAATGGCCTGTGCCGCTCTTCTGTCTCCTCCTTCCTCTCTCCTTTTCTTGCCCTCAGAGAAGAAAGTGTGCCTGGCCGCGCAGCGTTTTGCTCACTCTTCTGTGCTACCTCCCTTCTCTTACAGGCCTGGTGAGATCCTCGGGCATGTTTGGGCCGACCCTGGGCTTTCTGCTGGGATCTTTCTGTGCCAGCCTCTGGGTTGACATTGGTGTTGTGGATATCGGTAAGAGACTGTGGGTTGGTGCATTAACGGAGAAGATGGCTGTGTATAGGAACCTGCATGCCAAGAAGCACCTTCCCAGCTTACTACTCCAAAAAGGGGGGCTATCTAGAGAGTTTTTCCTACTCAAAAGCTGGTGTTATTTACATTTTAATATCTGCAGCATTGTAGTGTGACTGGAATAGCCCTTGATGCAAGACCCCTATCCCCTCTGCAGAAAAATTTTGCACCTCTTTTTATGCTTGCACATGCACTTATTACACCCTTGCTGCACAGCTGAGAACAAATGAGCAAATGAAAGGCCATCCCCACATTGAGGGAACAGTGAAAGGCCTTTGCTCATGGACACTTTCAACACTTGGTAAAAATTATGTTCTCTTAAAAAGCAACCAGAAAGGATTCATATGAAAACTCATTTCATTGTTCAAATCACTTCAAGTCTCTAATCCCAGGGAAAATTTGAGGAACTTCAAGGAAAAACTGTTGAGTTTGGGGATGGAAGAAGGAGGGGACAGTGGGAAATTGAGAAAGCGAGGTTCTTTTTGGGTGGTGAAGGGCCCTCTTGCTGCCACTCATTCCCACAGAAAGTGTTGGAATGCCACCATGGTCTAAATGGAGACATCTATTTTTGACTGCGTGGGACAGATTTAGAATCATAGAATCATTAAGGTTGGAAAAGACCTCTAAGATCATCGAGTCCAACCGTCAACCCAACACCACCATGCCCACTAAACCATGTCCCTAAGCGCTGCATCTACATGTCTTTTGAATGGATCCAGGGATGGTGACTCAACCACTTCCCTGGGCAGCCTGGTCCAATGTTTAACTGCTCTTTCAGGAAAGAAATTTGACACAAGCTGCATTTCAATTCTTTATATGAAACATAAATCACCTCTGTTCTGGTCTTTAAATAATATATATATAAGGATACCTGTAGTAGGTTTAATTGCTCTGCATGATATTTAATCTGTTTTCCTGTCTTTCTGTATTTTATAGATGCTATCAGCATAAATCCTAAGGATACCCGTTGGGTTGGTGCCTGGTGGCTTGGATTGCTTATCTGTGGAGCAGTCAACTTCATTGCTTCATTGCCTTTCTGGTTTCTGCCTTACTCCTTACCAAAAGAAGGAGAGAATGAAAACCTGAAGATTAGCCATTTGCCTTTTCAAGGAGATCACTGTAAAACAGACCCCCCAGCTCAGCCACAGTTAAAGTTCTCAGAGGCAGTAAAAGGTGAAAGATTATTGCCCAAATGTTTGCATGTGAATTCTCTCTCATGGGTTCATTCCGAGTTAAGCATGGATTTGCACAACCCTCAGCAAAATACACATTTCTGCAGTGGAAATGATGGACAAAAATGCTCTCTTTAATTTGTAGTATTATAATTATATGCTAAGGGTGTGTTTCAGTCCTCTCCTTATGTCAGACAGCTGGAAAAAGCTCATGCTGTTGCTTTGAGCACCAGAGATTCTCAGTTCAACACAGTATTTGTCATATGATGTATTACAGCTATAATCTGTAATGATCTGATGGTGAAGGAAGAGGGGGGGAAAACATCCCATCCCTCATTAATGACCAATCCACAGCTGGCAGGTTACTGTTCACTGAGGACAACGTATGGGAGGGAAACGTGGGGCTAAGTACTACATTAGCTGTTGGAGGGATTTCACTGGATTCATAGCTCCTGTGTATAAGCTCAGTGATGCTAAATTAACCTCGTATAGGCAATATCAGACCCAACTACCCATTGCTGGACTCCCCCAAGGGTTTTATTCGTATGTATGTATGCATGTGCACCCCTTAGTGGCTACGGCAGATGTGTTTTGAACTCTCATCTTTTAGGCAAGTGTGCCAACAAACAGACTACAGGCTAAATGCAGGTTTTTGTCTTCACTTTAATTTCATGGACTTAGATACTCTAATTAAGGGTCTCAGGAAAGGTTCCAGCCTTTTTCTGGGTCAGGTGCTCCCTTTCTCTGAATATCAGCCTCATGCGGGGCTTTCGTGTGGTTTGTGAAGGCTCCTGCTTTAGGCACCAAACTTTTCACTTGGTACATTATAGAGAGTCTTAATGCTCCTCTAGGGACACTCTCCTGTACAGGCATTGAGAATCAGTGTTGCAAACCTTAGTGCCTTTGATGAATAGTCCTGTGTCACACACAAGATAATCTAGGATTTCTGATTCCCAATTCAGCATCCACTGTGCCATTCAGCCTTGCTGCTCCTGTAAGTCATGTGTTGGCAATGAGGAAAACTCTCACTTGAGCAAGCATATGTTTTGATAGGCAAAGAATTATAACCTGCAATACAGCCAGTAATTAAACCAAAGTTAGTTTTATTATCTAAAGGATGTCAAAACAACTCTCCTCTGTGTTTAGCATGGTGTACAGCATATACCTCTCCATTGCAGATTTCTTCCCTGCTCTGAAGAAGCTGTTTGGAAATCCAATTTTTCTGGTGTACATCTTCCTCACTATTCTGCAGTACAATTCTCTTGTTGGGTTGATAACCTATGAGACAAAGTTTATGGAGCAGCAATTTAATGTATCAGTGGCAAGAGCCATCTTTCTAATTGGTAGGTACCTGTCCTTTTAAATTCCAGTGTCAAAAGGGAAGCTTTTCTTTGTTATTTTGCCTTCTTTTTTAGGAGGAGCTTCTGTGAACTTTTTTGGTTAAAAAAAAGTATGTAGTGGTTTATTAATTTTCCTACCATGTTTTGAAAATGGCTGTTAATTTTAGTGTTAATTTTCCTGGTGTTCCTAATTTAGTGAGCTAGAGTATTGTTAGAACTGGGTGGATTGGGGGGGGGCTGAAGTTTTTTTCAGAGTGAGATTTGGGTTATGAATGTGTTTCTTTTCATGAAGAAAAGCACACATAAACTGCAACTAAGTAACAACTAAAGGAAAAAACCCCATTTAATTTAGAAAATGTTTAATGAAATGTGTGATTTTCCTTTTCAGAATAACATCTCGATATAAATGTTCTTCCATTTTGATTACAAATACAAATTTTATAAGCAATAAGAAACCAAAGTGTAAAGTTGTGAGTGATTTCGTTCAGCTCAAAGCTTTTTTCTGTTTGCCAGTTCCCTCAAAAATAAGTTCTTTGTAGTGTTCTACAAAAAAAAGAATGCTGAAATTATAATCTTACAGTGATTAATATGGTCTCATAACCTGGCAAGAAAATCAGGGTATTTGAGGTCATTGCAGAATTGATATTCCATTAATTTAATCTGAAGGCACCCTGCTTTGCTGTGGGTCAGGTACAAATGTGGGAGGAACTTTCTTTTTCCTATCTTTTTTTGGAGGCAGGGAAAGTTTTACAAAACCAACATTACCAAAAAAACCAACCAAACAAAAAAATACACAGAGAAAGGCAAACCCCTCACAACAAAACCTTGTAAAAGCTCTCTATTTAACACGTAAATATTAGGGCTGGAGTTTGTGAAATGCTGAATGGATTAAATCTAAATGCAAATTTTTCCATGAGTCACTTTCAGAGTAAAATGGAATCCAATGCAAAACCAGATACTGCTTCCTTTCATGTTCCGTTTTGGAGATAATACTTCTTTTTTGTAACTTTCAGAAAGTTTAATGTTTTATTTTAGATGAAGAAGTGCCCATGTGCTAAGACATTTATCTCATTTACTCCAGTTTCTAACAGGCACCTGTATAGGTTTTATTATGTCAGTATACATACAAACAACAATATGGTAAAAAGGTAGGAAACATTGCAGAACTAAACTTTTTAAAGTCATAACATGAAAGAAAATGAGGAAGTAAGCAAAATTACTTAAAGGTAATAAAAAGTCTTAGAACCTCCAAGGATCAGTCCAAAAATAGGTCAGTATCTAATATTTTGGAAACTGCTACAACCAGATATTTATTCTAAAAAGTGTCAATGCAAGTGACAGCAGTTAACATTTTTATTACCTTCTATTTGCAGGTGTCATACTTTTACCCATCACAATCCTGGGGATGTTTCTAGGAGGCTTTCTGATCAAGAAATTCAAACTTCACATAACTGAAATGGCAAAGTTTGCATGCATCACCTTTATAGTAGCATATTTGTTAAACCTCTTGTACTTTACGTGCAGTTGTGAGGTGCTCCAGGTGGCTGGTTTGACAGTGCCCTACTCTGGGTTTGTATCCCCTTGGGTTTGTGTTGGTTGTGTCATTTGTCATGGTTGCTTCCTGCCCTGTGCAGAACGCGGTGCACGCACCTGTATTCCTCTACTCTCACAAACTAATCTGGGTTTGTAATCTCATCGGGGCTACAAACCTTCTACTCTAGAAAACATTTTGATATGAATTTGGATGAGTTCTGAAACGTGTATTCTCTGTTGATTTACTGTAACATATTGCTATATCCTTTTGCATAAAAAAAAAAATGCATGTCTGTTTAAAGACAACAAATTTTTGTTGAAATTGACCTCTATTAGGTCATCTGCTAGTGTCAATCTGTGTGGTTTCAGCTAGAGTGGAGCTACTGTGATTATATCATTTTACTGCTCCCGTGGTAGTGATACACACAAGAAAATCCTAGGTTTTGAGATAGACTTGTCAGGCTGAAATGATACCTAGTGTTGGGGATGGGCAGAATATCCTGATTTTGTTTTTCAAATTTCATTTAAACTGGACATTTCTTTTTCTAAATTATTTATTGCTGGATATTGACGATACACCTCTATATTCTGGCAAATTGCTAATTAAGATGAAATTTATCACAGGCAAATTAAATTTTTATATTCTATTTCAAAGCTTTAATTTAAAGCCGGTCTCATCCTACCATGTAGGGAGTGGGATGTAAAAAAAGTGTTGAAAGTGTCTTCCCCATAGTCCCCCAACGGCCTTGCCTTTAGAAGGGACCATCTTCTAGATCAGCAGTTACCAACCTGCATGGGGAGTTATCAGCCTCCCTTGGTATCTGGAGCTGCTGACCTGCCTGCGTCTGTTTTCTCAGCTGGGAGGTAGAAAGTGGTCATGTCAGGAGTGTGTGCTGCCCAAACAGACATTCCCCCTCCCTTACCGGGACCATGGTCATGCTTTCTTGAGAACATTTTGCTGATTCTAGCAGCCTGCCACAATTGCCTACTGTTTAAATTTAGCTCAGTCTGGTCCAACAAATTTCAAGGGATTTTAAAGGATTAAACTGAATCCAGTAGGGCTTGCTAGATTTTCAATTCAGACAGAAACTCGGTCTTGCGTTTTTTGAAACTGAGCCTATGTTCAGGGAAATATTGAAGTTGTTTTGGCAAACCTGACACCCAGTTCAACTTTGAGGTTAGTTACATAAAAGATGTCAGAGGTTTGTGCAGTGGAGATAACTCTGGTTGAGTGCAACATCTGATACTGTAGAGTTGTGGTTTAACCCAGCAGGCAGCTAAACACCACACAGCCATTCGCTCACTCCCCCCCCATCCCCAGTGGGGTGGGGGAGAGAATTGGGGGAAAAAGAAAAAGAGTAAAATTCGTAGGTTGAGATAAAGACAGTTTAATAGGATAGGAAAGGAAGGGAAAATAATAATGATAATAATAATGATAAAAGAATATACAAAATAAGTGATGCATAATGCAATTGCTCACCACCCGCCAACCAATGCCCAGCCAGTTCCTGAGCAGCGGTCACCACCCCCCAGCCAACTCGCCCCAGTTTATATACTGAGAATGATGTCATATGGTATGGAATACTCCTTCGGCCAGTTTGGGTCAGCTGTCCTGGCTGTGCCCCCTCCCAGCTTCTCGCTGGCAGAGCATAAGAGGCTGAAAAGTCCTTGACTAGTGTAAGCACTGCTTAGCAACTACTAAAGCATCAGTGTGTTATCAACATTATTCTCATACTAAATACAAAACACAGCACTGTACCAGCTACTAGGAAGAAAATTAACTCTATCCCAGCTGAAACCAGGACAAGAGTGATTTAAAAATAAGCAGAAACATCAAGACAGCAAATACTGAAGGAGCAATTACAGTTTATCCAGGAGAACTGAGACTGGAGAATTTAGCATGTGCTAGGATTGTTCTGGTTAAGCAACTCACATACTGTTTTACCCATTTAACAGTTTGTAGTTTGAAGATGAGCAACAGCCTAACAAGGGGTAAACCCCCCAGTTACTTTCCCTTCTAAAAGACTTAGGAGAAATGTAGCCCCCTTCAGGTGTGTTTTTGATTGAGGGGTAAGGACGAAGAAAAGGCAAATTTTGAACACTTTTTCCTTTATAGTGTGAGTGACTTCAAAGCAGGGGTGATTTGTAGATGATGGACTCCTAACGCTTTCTGAAAATTGAGCCCTGCTACCATGCCCTCAGAGTTGCTGGCCACTTTTTAAATTCCTAATTCTAGTTGTCATTTGCTTAGTTTAACTCGTTGGGGCCTGATTTTGATGTTTCTTACAGAAATGTTGGTAAAAGTGGAAGCTATGAAAGTCCATGATAATATACAACAAGAAATGAGATCTGATAAGAAATGGGGCTCAAGCCTGTTCCAGGTGCAGGGCTGCTGCTGCTGCATACAGTCAGAGCTGAGACAGAAGCAGCACTTCTCACTCAGACTCATGCAACTTTCATTTCCACTGATCCAGTGGAAAAAAAGTCAAGAACATCTTGCTGCTGTAGTTTTACGGAGTTTTATGTCACCACTTCTAGCACCCAGATATGGTATGATACCTACTGCTAAGGAAAAGCATGGCCAGTCTACAAGTGATAAGAGATTCTAGGTGTGATTTTCTTTTTCTTGGGTTGAGCTTTCAAATGAAAAAGTAATACCAAATATTCCCTCCCAGTCAAGAATACCTAGTTTGTGGGTTTCATGCCTTTTCAGCAACAAGCCATAAAAATGTTAATGCTTGATGAAAAATCTCAAGAGAGCTTTGGTTTAGCTGAAATTAGCTTAGTCTCCATCTGACAACTTCACAGTCCGTTGGATGGTAGCAGACACCTGTCCATGTTGATTGCTTCACTTTCTTCACATTTTTCCTGCCTACTCCCTGATGTTTTGTTTGATTATATAATTCAACTAAATAATAATTTATTTCTTTCTGTTTTCCTCCAGATTAAAGCATCTTTCCTCCCCCAAAAACAGCTTCATGGCCAGCTGCAATGCCGACTGCAGCTGCAAGCTGGATCAGTGGGACCCTGTATGTGGGGATAATGGGATCACTTACATGACGGCCTGCTTTGCGGGATGTAAATCATCAACTGGGATGGGAAAGAATATGGTAAATATATAGGTGGATAGATGATTATTTAGTAAGGCCTGTTGCAATAGGACAAGGGGTAATGGTTTTAAACTGAAAGAAGGTAGATTCAGACTAGATAGAAGGAAGACATTTTTTATGCTGAGGGTGGTGAAGCACTGGCACAGGTTGCCCGGAGAGGTGGTGGATGCCCCATCCCTGGAAACATTCAAGGTCAGGTTGGACGGGGCTCTGAGCAACCTGATCTAGCTGAAGATGTCCCTGCTCATTGCAAGGGGGTTGGACTAGATGATCTTTAGAGGTCCCTTCCAACCCAAACTATTCTATGATTATAGATACAGCTAGATTTCTCCATCTATTAATTTTTTGTCTTTGTGATTAAGAAATCCTGTAGACACAAATGTCCATTCTGTACAGTTTAATCTTGTAGTAGGAACTGAGTGAGTGCAAGGTTTCAGGGAGGGTTTTTAAAACAGTTGGGGTGAGGTAAGTAAGCTATTTGGGAAAGACATGAAAACCTCAGACTCTTGACTTACATTTCTTGAATGCTTATATTTTGATTTTGTTTTATAATTTATTTTCTTCTCAGCAAGATGAGAAGCTTCAAGCTAAATTTGGCTTTAAGTTACTCAGCAGGTCTCTTACTGTGTAGGTACAGCACAGCTAATAGGGGTTTGCTTTAGAAGACTTTTGCTAGTCTGGTTGTTAAACTAGCAAATTTCCGTGGTGTCAACTCATGTGCAGCAGACCTGTATAAAACTGAGTGCTGGTTTCACAAACTGTTACAGATCATACTGGAATTGCCTGCTTTCCTGAGCTGCCATAGCTCAGGAAAGCAAGTCATAACTCTAAATTATACAGCCAAGAGGTGCCGTAAATATACATCTGGCCATTTTGTTCAGTGTATCAGCAGCAAAGCCATTTCCAGGACACCAAACAATCCTACCTAGGCAAGACCATTAAAAACAGTAGGTTTGCAGAAATGTGTGCAAATGGTCATGTCTTCTGGCAGAGGCAGAATTGTCCTCATGTAACAATACTGAAAGAGACAGGTGACATTTTCAGGCTTATATCCATATATCCCAGCAATATTCTTTTTCTTCATTTCAGGGGAATTGGCTTTCAAACCCATGTTTCCTGCTAACTTCAAAGGCTATGAAACAGCCCTCTCTCAATCCAGCACCAAATGCTGTTTTAGATACATAACGATAGATATGCACGATTGCATTGTTGGGTCCACATCTATATTTTTATTGTTGCTCTTCTACTTCATAGGATTCCTGAGTAGAATGGCTGGATAACAGTTCACGTCTGAATTTTATTATTTTGACCCATTTTAAACATACACAGGGCACCTTCTGTCCTAGCAATGGCATGGCTGAAACTAGAGTCACAGTTGCTTTGTGTCTCTGGAGCAGCTCAGAGTGGCTGGAGCATACCAATGAACTTGGCTATCAGTCTGCAAAGATGATTAGGGAGGTTCTTTCAGCATAAACAACAGCCTGCCTGTTATGTGGAGTGAAAAATCTAGCTACTAAAATATTTTTCGGCCATTGAATTCTGATTAAATAAATTCTTCTCATCTTTTCCTTTCAGGTGTTTCACAATTGCAGCTGTGTGAAAGGACAAGTGCATGGACTTGGCAATTCCTCCGCACTTCTGGGACAATGCCAAAGAGAAAGCTGTACCAAAGCATTTCCCTATTTTTTAGCATTACAGACTGCATGTGCATTTATTTTAGCCTTAGGAGGCACTCCTACATACATGATTATGTTTAGGTGAAATACTTTACCTTACCTTGACCATAAAGCTGGGGGAAAGAGAAACTGAATATGGTATCTACTATTTCATTCCTGTTGTGAGGAATGGCATGCTGATGAAATTGGGGCCCTGAGTCTTTGCCTGTACTCTGAAATCCAGCTCCGTTCAGAGGCACAGCAAAATGCCTGTCCACCAATTTAACTCCAATTTAAGGCTGAGTAGATACTTTGGTGATGAAATGGGTGGGCCTTATGCTGATCCTGAACACTGGTTTTCACTTCCAATGACAGGGAGGTTTTTAACAGAGCAATGAACTTGAAATAAGATGCAGTGCTAATCCATATCCAAGGTGACTGTGCTGTTCATGTTACTCAGGGGAAAAACATTCACCTTTGTTAAGCCTTGTTGCATCAGAATGTTTTCTGTGTTGTGAGAAGTCTGATACTCCCATTTTTTGTCAAGCTGATATAAACAGAACTATGTCAGCGGCAATAATTTTTTTTTTATTCCTTCAGTTGTAAAGCAGCACTGCTATTTTATACTCAGAAGAAAAGACAATGTTCTGTGCCTTTCGCATGGAAGTTTCTTTCCACTCATGCTCATGGGTGAATTGCAATCCTCGCTAGTTAGTGTGCATGACTAGGTAACTCTCTTTGTTAAGCTGCTGATTCCTCTGCAATATTTCGAAGTGCAGCCATTTTTACCACATGCCTGGATTATGAACAAGGCTAACTTTGCTAGGCAAAGTTTTCAGAATACTAATGTGTATAATGAGAAGCCTTTCATGTTAATGCTGAAAAGACTATACACTGATATATAAACTCCAGTTCAGGAAACAGGCTGGCCATAGCAAGTGTCCCTCCTGCCCCTGTGCCAGCTCAGTACTTCCCTCTGCTTTTTGTGAATTCTTCCAGTTCATCTGATGGACACAGGTTGTTTTTCCACTGTTAGGAATGAAGTACTTTTGTAGCCAGGTAACTCACGTTTGCTGCCTCTCTCTAAAATGCTAGAGGCAGAGGTGGGTTTTACCTGCACGTAGCTAGCAAGCACTGCACACCCTTGTTCCCTCTGTTCACCACTGCACAGCACAGCTCCTTCTAAGGCAAGGCAGCTTCTTGGAGCTTAACTTACGGACATGAAGTGCCTACTTTTGGTGGATTCACTTTAATTTTCCTGTGCATCCTCTCCCAAAAGTCTTTACAATCTGTTCTCCTTGGGTTCAAGACCAGTTTCTGTAGATTCTCCCATTTATTTCAATGAGAGTTCATCCACTGAAGTCAATGGAAGGAGGATCTACATCTGAACTTTAACTTTGGTGAATGTTTTCAATTAGAGTTTGAGTGAGCTATGCTAGGTAAGCCACAATACTCTTGCAATGGGGCACATGCAGATGTTCACAGGATGGCTATAGCTACATTATTCTATTGCTCCCCAAAACAATGTACTATTTTTGTTTCCTTTTTAGATCTGTTTCACCAGACTTGAAATCCTTTGCTGTTGGGATTGAAACTTTAGGTGGTAGAGTACTAGGTAAAACTTCATTTCTTTGTGGGATTCAAGTAGGTGGTCAAAGAGACATACCAAAGCTAGCCAGTGCAATGTCCTTGCTCCAGATAAGAACAGAAGAAATTTTCCAAAATTTTTCTTTGTAAGCAGACTATACATTTCAAAATTTTTGGAGGAGCTTTCTACATGTTTCCTGGTATGTAATTACGTATTATTATTATCTCTTCAGAATTTTTTCTATGCAGCAAAGGAATCAGGCAAAGGAATGAAACTGCATTGTAATTTTATTTTATTTTATTTTATTTTATTTTAATTTGTGGACACAACTACCTGAGCTTGATCAGTCTGGATATCCTTAACACCTGTGGTCCCTTTTCCTGACCATTTTTCACTTAGAGCTACCATGTACCCTGCCTATTATTTTCTTTCTTGTGTTTATCTGCAATAAATAATCGTTCCAGTCTTCAGGCATGGAGTAGTCTGCCCTGCCTCTTACAAACCTTGTCTTATCTTCCCTTTCTTCCTGATTTTTGAGATCTTCCTCACGCAGACAAGCCCAAGTAGTCATCATTTGGATCTCTCTCCTAATCTCCATATTTTAGCTGAATGCTGCAGAGAGTCAATCTTGTGCTTTTATGAAATAGTTTTCTTCACAAAACTGCACATTATCCCTGAAACAGCTTGCTGATTATATTAAAGCTTTATGACTGTTTAAAAGGAATTCTTTCAGTACTACATAAGTAATAGAGTTATTACCTGGTTGGTTTTGAGCAAGTGCTTAATTTCAGCCCTTTGCACTCAGCTAGCCATTTTCAGTGGCAAATTGTTGTATAAAACCTGAATAGACACATTAGTATACATAAATATTAATATGTCATGGCACGTAATTCCACACCGGGGACTGAAAAAGAAATGTTGGTTATATTACTTCTTTAAACAACAGAAGTTATAATTCTAATAAAAATGCCATTAAAGTAGAATTACTAACATTTCCCTCACTGAATATAATAATGCTATAATCTTCCATCCTTTCAACTCCCTTTAGGTACTTGCTTAAATATTTTCACAACTCTTAGAATCTCAAAGCTGCAGCTGGATGTTTAGTTGCATTTTATGCAGCCGTAATTCAGAAGTCCTGAGATTCATTTCCTCATTTCTTCACCATGACATTAAATGCTGAGATCTTCATGTCTGAGATCATGTAATCAGATTTTCTTTGCAGGAGGACTCCCAGCCCCTATTTATTTTGGTGCCTTGATCGATGAGACCTGCTTGAAATGGGGGACAAAAAACTGTGGGGGATCTGGATCTTGTCGGGTATATGACACAAAAGCATTCAGGTAAGCCGAAATCTTCGGTAAGGGATTGGGAATTTGGCTTCTGAGGCAGCTTTGGGCACCAAGGACCAAGGTATACTTTGCCCGTGACAATTGTCAATAGACTGATTAGGATACTAAAAGCACTAAACCCCCTCATTTTGATTAGGCCTTAATAGATCAAATAAGCCAAATAATTTTGATTCAATCTGACGTGTGACATTGCAGTACACTGTCTTACATCACCAGAATTAGTTCCTTTATTGAAGCCTTAGTGCACTGAATAACTCTGTGACACTTTGGCTTTGTGGGAGACTGAACAACCATGGAGTAAGTATAGTACTGAAGACACTCTTCCTCATCCCTCCTTTCTCTGCTTCCTAATGTGTAAGACAGCTCACAAAATCCACTTGGAGAGGGGACCCAAATGACTGCTGGTGCATGGAGAGATGTGGCCAGGAGCACTGAGTGCTGCCAATGAGGGGCTGGGGGAAGGCAGGGACAACAGGCAAAGCCCCGGCTGGTGCAGCTCCTCCTGTCCCAGCCCTAAAATATCGTCTGCTGAATGGGAGCACTCTTCAGACAGGAGGCATTTCTGCTAGGAGTATAGGACCTGATTAGAACCCACCTGGGGCTAAAACCCATGAGATTGATTGCTTTCTGTTTGTTATTTCTCAAAATGTGAAGCAATACCTGGCTGAGAATAGATGGTTTTGCCAAAGTGTATTTGATATCTTACTTGGTTCTGCTCAGAAGTGGCAAGCTTTATTAATACAAACATATTTTGTCACTTTTTTCCTAGGAATGTCTATCTTGGCCTCATTGCAGGACTACGGGCAGGATGCTGTCTCTTATACATAGTGCTCTCTGTTTTAATAATGAAACGCTTCAAACCAGATGGCAAAGAGATGACAAATATTAAAAATACAGAAAGATCAACCAGCAAAGAACCAGCTACTGCCAACAAAAAAGAAATTCTTCCTGGTGCAAGAACCTCAGAGGAGAGTGAGGAAACTTGTATGTAAAAAAAAGAAACAAGGCCTTTTCCTAACTCTGCCTATGCTTCAGTTTTTCTAAGCACAGCAGGGGTCTAACTACTGACTTCAACAGCTAATTTACATTTTGGGGGTTCAAAAAAATATCTTTGAAACATTGACTTTTAATTTGCTTTACCCTATCCTCTTTCTCTCCTCATCTGAAACAACAGGGGGAAAAGGTTTTCAAAATTTGGGGGAACTCTCCCATCCTCTTGCTCCCAGTTCCTTTCTAGACTGACAGTAAGACTAGCCAAAATTTTTCAAGTGTCATACATTTGATTATGATTGAAAAATTAAAAAGAAGAAATCCACAATAAGCTTCTTTCCTGTTTTACACCAACTTTATTTCAAGTCCTCTTGCTCTGTATTTAGTCCTACAGCGCTAAATGGCTAATTGAGTTACAGTTGCCCAGTTGCTCTGACGGCCTTTGCTGCGTGGTTCGTGACCAGAGCTCTTTGTTCAAGACTGGGTCCCACGGCCCCTGCTCAGGTGAGAGCCCCAGGGCCATCAGTGAGCACTCTCTGAACAAGAACTGCATAACAACTCTGGGGTTTGGCTTGAACACAATAAAAAATCAGAATGGATTGTAAACAAAAGAAAGTGGTGTATTAATTTTGCAGCACATCTCAGTATTGGGTTGACTCTGAAATGATGCAATAAAGTGATAGGTGTTTAAGTTTCTTTCATTTTTTTGTGTGTGTGAGTGCATGGATATCTTTATCCTAATGACCACTGCATTTATACCACATGTATACAGATTTCCTTCCTTATTTAAGGAACCTCCAGTAAGCCTTGAAACACAGTACTGAAAACTTGCAAATTTACAGCTTTCCACAGACAGCCTAGTGCAGAGAGAAACTGTAATAAAGGATGTTTCCAACAGTCATTACTGGGACAAAAAGTCTCTAAAAATACTTGAAGTGTGATATTTCATTGGCAGCCCTCATGATGTACCTTTGCAATGGGAGCAAAGATGCCTAGTAAGATCACTTTAGGTTTTGCCTCCATCATCACAACCGTTTTGCTTTCTTTCCTGAAGGATATCTCTGCTCCCTGTGGTCCTGTGCACAAGCCTAAAACTAGGAAACAAGCTTTCTTTCCTAATCTTAAACTTCCTCAAGACATGGAAGAGATCATTGCACTAATATAAAGAAAATCTACCACCTTTTATCTGAGAAAGCAGCAGTGCAGAGGGCTAAAGAGAAGGACTCTCCATATTAAATGATCTTCTGACCCTTCTACCATCTGCCCTGTGTAAATGCAAGAACAGGGATGGGAAAAGGGTTGATGTGGTACTCACTGAAAGCAAGTTCTTCATATCCTGGCCTTGGGGATGGAGTTGCTTGCATTTTATTGCTTAAAGACAATGACCGGCACATTTAGACATTGTCTTTTACAATCACAGCTCTGATTATAAACTCCCAGTAGATATGGGGAAGCAGTGTGTGTTATAAGGGAACAGGAATGAAAGCTTCTCTAATACAGATGATATCAATATTGCATCTAGGTCTGGAAATAATTAAAGAAAAATCGAAGTTCCAGAAACCCCAGGAATTTTACACAGTGAAAATTACGGTGTGTTTTTCTCCTTCTCCAAACAGTGTTTTAACATTGAATAAATATATTGGCAGTTCTAGAAACACTCCTGATCTGCACTAGACATATAGACTTGGCCAGGTGACTTATACTAACATAATTTCCCTTTTACTTCTGGTGTTTGGGTATTTATTTCTGTACATTTTTATATTACAGTTTTTTTTGAGGAGAGCATCTTTTGCACCTATTGCTTGATTTTCTCGGGAGTTAATGTTTTATTAAAGGTACATCAATAATTGATGTCAGACTAGAAATGAGATTCAGGTCAGATGTGATGATTCATGTCCAGATATTTACCCCAGATGCAACTTGGTAAAGCGAGCTTTTTCAAACAAATAAGACTTAACATCATTCTTCATAACAGTCCCAAATCAATAATAGCATAAGTGCTGCCACAGGTGGTATTAAATGAGCCTCTGGCTCAGTATACTCCCAACTCCAAGGCTATGCAATTTGCCTATGTCTTCAACATGCACTGTTTTTTTGTGTGCAAGTCTAAGCACTCTCCTGTAAACAGCAGGTAGAAGTTTCTTCGAGGGAATAATTTGTTCTTCAACATGCAACTAGCACAGAATATACAAAAAATGATATAGGTGGTCAACTGAGTGGCATTTTCCAAAAGTTTTTTATCCCCTTGCCTCTCACAATAGAGAAGAAATAAGGGCATTCTCCCTTTTAATTCCTCCTGCTCCAAAGGCAAGGTTTCACCAAACAGAGAGGCAGAGGCATCCCTGGGACTCTGGTTTGATTGCAAAGCCGCATTACTGATTCTAGGATCTCTTTGTCCCGTGTGATAGCTGCGTCAGCATGCTCAGAGCTAGCTCTGACACCTCTGAGCTCCATCACTGGGAAGATCCTCCAGGAAGGAAGAGAAACCTGTTGTATTCTAAGGTGGTAAGAGAAATTGTTAACCAGGAAAGCTGTTTTGGAGGCAAATTTGCATCAGTCATGCTTTTGAATAAAGAAGACAAACCAGGGCGTTTCGGGATCATTACAGACAACTTGGTGGGCCGTAAATCATGGTAATTCCACTGAAACCAATGAAGAAATAGCCAAACCAGTAAATTTTTATCAGACTGTGGGAGGTTTAAGGGCATGAGCCTTGTGTTTACCCAACTCTTGTTTGAGGCTATCAAAAAGCCCTTTAATGGCATTATCAAAGTCCTTCTGTCAGAATAACTATGGAAGACAGAGCCTTATCCCAGAAGACAGTGCAGTTATTTGGCATTTCTTTACTTTTAGATATATAATCAAGCAGACATAATGACCTATGACTACCTGTTTTTATGATATTTTCTAGTTGTTTATCAAAGAGAAAAAAAAAAAACCAGCAGCCCTAAATCCACAGTTTTCTGTACGCATTAGGATCATGTACCCTACAAAGACCAAGCCCTCCCATGGGGTTTGTGTCCCCATTATCAACAAGTCCTGTCTATCCTGGCACAAAAATAAATTGGGAATAGAGTACTAGCTGTTGCAGAATAAACAGAAAATACTTCAGGCTGTCAAATTAAATTTAAAGCATTTCAAAAATTTAACAATGTAGCAGAAAGGTAACGTTAGATTTAGCCTACCAATTTTTTGCTGTGGAATATATTGTCATTTTGCCTTCCTCTACTTTGGAATGTGGTCAAAGTTCTTTCTAGCTGAAACTGTTAATATAAGTCTGAATCACATTTTATTTTCTCCAGTGTTACTTATATATCTTAATTCTAAGCTACTAAAGCACAACTTAATCACAGTTCAAGTCAGCCAAGAAGAAAACCCAAAAAAATCCTGCTTACAAGTGCACCTGAATTTTGAGGCCGAGCAGGTTTCTTCATGAGACCCCTCTGCACTAATATTAAAGTCGTCTGTAAGGGCAGAGACTGCTTTTTAGAGAAGGTAAATGATTTGTTTGTATATGGCCATGGATGTGGAGGGTGGAGAGTGATCATGGGAAACACGCAAGCATGCTTGAAGTGTCCTAAGGTGTTTGTCCATCTCTTTGGCCAGATCTGCATTATGGACAGCGTGGACTTTTGAGCTCGAGCCCTGCCTAATGCACTAGCAGCGCCCTGCAGGAGATGGCAGCCCTTAGCTTAGGTCTGAAAACCCTGTGTTGCAGTCTCAGGTGAAGAAAGTCAGGACACAGTTTCTCCCTTTTAAGCATCAAACAAAACCTGGGCATGGCATCCATGGCACAACCAAATGCAGCACAGTGGAGTTACCATGTGGGTTTGGACAGGCTGCGTGTTGCATGTGTGGTAAATTTGGTCTCCTCTGAGACCAATCATGGTGTCACTGCACTTATGGTCCCAGTTTAGTTCCTGGGACTTGTCCCTCCTCCATGGGATGAGCTGCTTGAGGCAGGGGTTGACTTCCACTGGTGTAGGTGGAACAAAGGAGCCATGAAAGCCCAAGAGGTTGAAGCTGATGGTTAAGCAAGAGCTTCCTACACAGCTGCCCACCCATGCCCCGTGCTGGGAGAGCTCCTGCCTGGTCCACCCATTGGATGCAGACTGCTTTTTGGGTGTCTCTGGTACATAGCCTTGTGGTTGTGGTGTGGGACTGGAAGCAGAAAGCCTGGGATTGTTTTCCAATGGGACTGAAGCACTGGTTTTTTCCTTAGGTCTTCCAAAGGTGCTGTAAAGTGATTATCACATTTAGTGAAAAAAAAAAAGTAATAAGTCCTGAGTGATCAAGACTACCAGGAAGCAACAAGCCAGCAGATTTCAGTAGATGAGTGGAATAAACTTAAAAGAGAGGCTATACAGAAATTGTTTTAAGGGAAATACAGGTGGAGACAAAGTATTCTTATTGAATCATCAAGATTTGGTCAGAATAAGACTTACGTGATGCAGGGAAAAATCTGAGAAGTCTTTCTAAAATTATTATAACAGATCTGCATCTTAAACCAGAGATATTCTGAGTCAGTGACTGTCACACCTAAATAATTCATCTCCTCAGCCGTGTTACACTATAAGGCATTTATAAAAAAATGCAGCATTTTCTTCTCTAAAATCACCACGTAAGAAATCATCAGAAGAGTTTCATGTTTCTCAGTAGGACATATTGCTGTATAAATGAATGAGTGCTCTTCCTGTTATCTGCAAAAATAGTAAATGACTTAATCTCATTTGAACGTATATTTATTTTATTATGATCTCATTGATGGGACACTGATGCTATGTATTAGCTCATATCTCTAAAATTAGTATTGTACTAGATCTCAGACTTGGATTTCTTATACATCTACTGAGTTCTGCCACTACCATAGCTCAGATGGCATTTTCACAGGAGAGGTATTAATGCAGTTTCAGATGAGGCCAGAAGGCATCCTCCAAGAATACCTTGCTTTTAGATGGCTCAATATACCCTCAGCCATGGCTGTTGAGCTTCCGTACGAGGGTCAATATGCAGCCCTGTGGGAGAGAGCTGTGGCTTGTCCCCTGCAGGTACTAGTGGCCCTACTAACTGCGTCCCTCAGGATGTGTCTCCCTGATAACAAAAGTGTGTTGCTAGTCTGCCTTGCTTACACAGGGACATTGTCCCTCTGTGAGGTGGCCCTACATGAGGTGCTGATTCATAATGAACAGTGGGAGAGCACAGCTCTGCCTGAACATGCTGGTCCTCTTCCCTGCATCCCATGGGCTGCTCCTGCCAGCACAGCAGCCTCTCCGCCACAGCTGAGTCACAGCTTGAGTGGTTGTATCTGCATGGCCTTTCAGAGCATAGCTTCAGGGTGAGCTGGCTTCACCTCTGCTGGAGTTTCCTTCCCCAGAAAGCCAGACACTCTTGGTCTCTCCTTAGGCTGGAGCAAGGACAAATATATGTTAGCAATGTATATAATCATAGAGTCCTGACTTAACCTGACAAGACCAAGGAAACCTGAAATATTACTCCAGTACTAATAACAGGTTATAGTAATAGCAATGATGATGTGACCTGAAATATCTAAGAGGACCTGCTGGGTTTTATGTATTGATTGCTTCAATCTTTTTTAAAGCTGCAGGTGCATGGGTGAGAAAATCATCTCCTAAACATAACAGACAGATAGATTTCTATATAGAATTTTATTCTTCATAGCCAGTAGAATGTATGAATCATACAAGATTATCATGGGCAATTATAATACTATATCAGTTGGAGAATGGCTCATTGGGATACCTGGTTTGGAAAGAGGAACACGTCAGCACATGAATAAAATTGCAAGCACAGAGAAGAATTGATTAAATATGGCTTTAGGAGACTGTGAAGAAGTGTCCTATCAATGCTTAAAAGTATTGATCTGCATATTCAAAAGGTGATAATGAGTTTAGAGGAAGAGTTCCATTTCTGGCTGCCTTATTTTAGATAATTTAGGTAGCAGTTTTGAGTTTAAAAGCATTAGTACTGAGCATTCTCCAAAAATCTAGTACTGGGCATGCTGAATAATGCATTTCTTAAAAAAAATAAAATCAGGACACCTCAAAAACTTTTGAACTTATAATTTTTAGGAATATTTTAAGTGCTGTTTTGGAGCCAGCGCGAAAACAGGTTCAACCCCTCTAAAGATAATGGATGTTTACCAATCCCTGGCTGGCTTTAGCCTGCAAATACATGACCTTATTTTGATCAGTAAAATGGCTAGGTCATAAAGTTAAAAACCAGCAATATACAAAAAAGGAGTAGATTTACACTGTGGTCACAGCTGAGTGAACTTAACCTACTGAATCCAGCTGCCATCCGTTACAGTGGTGAAGAAGACACCTTTCCATGGGCTTTACAAACCTACTACGGTTTCTGGGAAAGTGTTTGGAATGAAAGCCAAAAACCTGTGCTGAAAGCTGGAAGGCTAAGATGTGTTCATAACTACTGTCATTCAAAGCTAAAAGAATTAAAGCTAAACTTCCAGTGGCAGAGCTGTTATCTCCAGGCAAAAATTACTCTTGGGTCAAGAAATGAAAGGTTGGGGACTTGAGCTAAAATCATGTTTACAAAACACTTATAGGCTACAATATATTTTCCAGACTTGGAAATCTCATCCAGAATGGGGAGCAACTCAATAACGATTAACAAAAACCATAACATTCTAGTTTTTGGGCCTGTATCTTTTTAGAATAGGAAATATCTCCTGAAGCACTGCCTTTCTTTTATGTTTACTGTGATCAAAGTAATTCAAATTGATTTTTTCAAGGCACTTATATGGTCCTCAGTTTCATTATTGAACGTGAGTTAAGCTTTTTGGATCTTGCATCCATTGGGATGCCATTATAAAGTAATCTGACAGACAAAATTTTGACTTAGAGGTTTGGCTTATAAATTTGGCTGATAAGTGCTTTGGAAAATGCTATTTTATCTATGATTCCCAAGCTTGCATTTCTTGACCAAGGGAATAAGACTGTAACAGAGCAAGGAACTGAATGCAGACATCCCAAACCCCAAGGTAGTCTGTTCAACTTCAATGTGTCAAAAAATGGTTACCTTTAATTCATGTGTTAGGGTAACAGATCATCTGCTGAAGCTTTGGAAGATAAAGAACACTCCTTCTCACATCAGACCAATCAAATCTTTATGTGTAATTTAATAGTTATTTCCAGCTCAGTTATCCTCCATTCTCCTCTGACTACATAGCGTTGATAGAGACTGAGCTAAGATCTGAAGGTACTAATGTAAATTGTGGTGGAAATACGATGATTTCCATTTGTTTCTGTAGATCCCAGAAGACACCATCTGAGAGAAAAACTGGAGAGCAGGAAAGGAACAAAAATAACTAATGCTGGTCATTGAGCTCTCACTGTAGAAGATATGTTACAGCAACTTGGAAAGAGATGATTGCAAGTAGGAGAGTAACTCCTCAACACATGATTTTCTCATTCTTCAACTTGAAATTGCACAGTGCAGGGATTCACTCCTGCATCAACACAAACAATCCTAGCCCTGCATGCAGTCCCTACCCAGAGGTCACCCTTTTGGATCAACTGGGCTGGATTATTCGCCGACTTTCTTTGTTAATGCCAGAAGCTGGACCAGACAATTTAGTCTGGTTACTGTAATCAATCCTCTTCCCTGTATTCCCATGTCTTTTCTCTTTTCCCTCTTAATTCAACTTTCAAAATAACACTTAAGAGCTGCTGTCTTCCTATATGTACTCTCTGCACTGTATTATGAGAACAGCTTTCACCAAATCAGCTGGTTTAGGGGATAAAATAATTTAGGTAGTACATTGATTTGATATACATTTTTATTCTGAATTTCAATATTTGCCCGTCCATCCATCCATCCATCCATCCATCCATCCATCCATAAGTACCTGCTGCTAAGGCAGTTCCGTTCTGCAGTCTTACATTTGTTGAAACCTTCAGTCCTCTTGAAACTTTTTAGGAACAACAGGAATCTACTTGTTCAATGCATTGTCTGCTGTTGCTTTCCAATGAATGCCTATGAATGCCAGTGTTGGCGTTTATTGCAGGTCAAAATTGACTGCAAGCTAGCAATGTGCATCCCTTGTTGAGTAGTGTCATTAATGTAGAGATAATGACAGTTCACCCAATGGCAGGTCTTCTAAACCTGCTAATGTTTGGATGACCTTAAGAACTAGCTGTTGAATTTCTTATTGCCCAGGAGGATTTGTCTAACAGGGCTAGAATAAGGGCACTTATGAGACCCAGATGGCAAAAGTATTTCTTATCCTCTATAATGCTTCTTTTCAACTAACTCAACACATTCCTAAAGTCAATGAAAAAAACAAACAACTTTAAATCCCATGTATTAAAATGAGGATTAAAAAAAGACTAGTGGGCTGAAATTAATGATGATTCAGAAATGAGTCAGCTATTGAACTCTCTTTCGAAAGCTGTATTCAAGAAGAAAAAAAAAAAGAATAGTATGAATAACTGGAAACTAAGGAGCTTTCGCAAGTAAATACTTGCAGGTACTTAGTGTGTGTGGAAGTAAGGAATTCCAGAAAGCATGCACGAGAAGGTGCACTAAGAAAACTAACTAGTGCTATTACTGACCACTAGCAAGTATCTTTTAAAAATAATGAGTAACTGCCAAGATTCCAGATGAATTTTTTGAAAGACTTGAGAGATCTGACTGCACATGAGACCTTTACCCTTGAAGTGAGTAGAACACATCAGTGGTCCATCCCTGGTCAGAGCTGCGACCGTAATCCAACAGGGCACATACTGTGGGTTTGCACAGTCCTGTAGAGTGTCCCTTGTGTTTTGACATTACTCCAGAATATTTCACACTGATATACATTAAATTAATGGCATTTTTTAAATTCCAAGAATTCTATTAGAAAAGAAAATTCATATGTTTAAAACCAAAGTCATCATCTGATGTTATGCTGCTATGGATAAAATGCATGACAGATGGCCATTTTGCCAAAAAATCCATTTTATAAATTCTGAAATAAAAAAAGAGAGCTAATCTTTAACACTGTGTCAGTTGAGCACTAATGAGCCCACTTGCCAGCTTGGACAGGTAAGTGAAGTTATTCACAGTGGATGGATTTGCACCAGTAGATAACCTGTCACCAAAATAAAACCGACAGATTAAGTTACTGTCTTTGTATTGTGTCATATGTCTGTGATGTATTTTATTGCGTGTAGATTCAGAATAAAACTAAGGTAACATCCATGGAGTAGTATATACTACATAAAAGCCGAATGAGCCTTTCTCATGCTTTGCATTGATTCAGACATAAAGCTCATGGCACCACACACAGCCTTGGAAAACCACTTCTGTTATGTGTTTCAGCTTTGTCTTGAGAGGTAGACACTCACCTAAAAGCACCTTAAGCAAAGCATGCTTAGCTCCAAAAGTATTTCTATATTGGTTTTGGACATCAGGTACTTTTTAATAAGTGGAAAAGATGCAATATAGTTACTTTCCTGTGCACTAATAGAAAAGACAAAAATAATTCCCTGGCCTGCTTCAGGCACAGAAAGTAGCAAAATAGGAAAAGGCTTTTCTTCTTTTTGTGCTTTTTTTCTCTCACCCATCGCGCACAGCACTGAACACAGTAAATTTATTTGCAGTCCATAGCATGTCAGCTTTGCTGCATTTTTTTTAGGGGGGGAAGACGATTTCTTAAACTTTTCATCAAATTTTTGATTTGCTCCTGCTCTCCCAGAGCTCATCATGCAAATGCTTTCAGCTTTTCTTTTTCTTTGTTTGCATCCATTCTACTCTGAAAGAGCACTATTTATAATTTTCCTCCATTTTCATGCTCTTTTATGAAGCTCAGAGCTTAATGTTTGCAAGAAACTTATGTTACTGGTAAGCTCTCAGTTCTGGAAACACAGGGAGGCGTCTATTTGACAGGTACCTGTACTGCTGCTGAGGCCATCTCTGCAGGGGTCTCACCTGGCCTGGCTTGGGCCGAATCAGCAATACAAAGAGGGGTCAGGCTTAGGCATTTTAAGTGTGAAAGATAAAACCTTTTTTCTCACGCTGTTTGCCACCAAGAAACCCCACCTATCCAGGAAAAAAAAAACAAA
>NW_008825614.1:5179776-5192158 GCF_000699105.1 Pygoscelis adeliae
CCCACCCCCACCCCCCTCCAAATTGCTGCAACAACTTCCAGCTTTGTCAGTTGTAAACTGCCTTTCTGGGTTTAGAGGCCTTGCTCCTAATGTTCAAAACCTCAGTACCTAAAGGAAGGCACACGAATAAAACTGGCCTGCCTTTCCAAAGAGTTGAGCAAAGGGAGCTATGGGTGTATTTACAGCAGTGGATAAAAGAGTAGATGTAGGCATTTAGTTTTACTCAGTGTGTAAAAATTGTGGCTGCAGTGACAGATTATTGCTGAAACACATTCAGGTGTTCATGAAAGACACATTTGGGTTCATGAAAGGCAGGTCCTGCTTGACCAACCTGATCTCCTTCTATGACCAGGTGACCCGCCTAGTGGATGAGGGAAAGGCTGTGGATGTGGTCTACCTGGACTTCAGTAAGGCCTTTGACACTGTCTCCCACAGCATTCTCCTAGAGAAGCTGGTGGCTCACGGCTTAGACAGGTGGACTCTGCGCTGGGTAAAAAACTGGCTGGACGGCCGGGCCCAGAGAGTTGTGGTGAACGGAGTTAAATCCAGTTGGCGGCCGGTCACGAGCGGTGTTCCCCAGGGCTCAGTTTTGGGGCCGGTTTTGTTCAATAGCTTTATCAATGATCTGGATGAGGGGATTGAGTGCTCCCTCAGTAAGTTTGCAGACGACACCAAGTTGGGTGGGAGTGTTGATCTGCTCCAGGGTAGGAAGGCTCTGCAGAGGGACCTGGACAGGCTTGAGCGATGGGCCGAGGCCAACTGTATGAGATTCAACAAGGCCAAGTGCCAGGTCCTGCACTTTGGCCACAACACCCCCATGCAGTGCTACAGGCTTGGGGAGGAGTGGCTGGAGAGCTGCCTGTTGGAAGAGGACCTGGGGGTGTTGGTCGACAGCCGGCTGGACATGAGCCGGCAGTGTGCCCAGGCGGCCAAGAAGGCCAATGGCATCCTGGCTTGTATCAGAAATAGTGTGGCCAGCAGGAGTAGGGAAGTGATCGTGCCCCTGTACTCGGCACTGGTGAGGCTGCACCTCGAATCCTGTGTTCAGTTTTGGGCCCCTCACTACAAGAAGGACATTGGGGTGTTGGAGCGTGTCCAGAGAAGGGCAACGAGGCTGGTGAGGGGTCTGGAGAACAAGTCTTATGAGGAGGGGCTGAGGGAACTGGGGTTGTTTAGCCTGGAGAAAAGGAGGCTGATGGGAGACCTCATTGCTCTCTACAACTACCTGAAAGGAGGTTGTAGGGAGGTGGGTGTCGGTCTTTTCTCCCAAGTAACTGGCGATAGGACGAGAGGAAATGGCCTCAAGTTGCGCCAGGGGAGGGTTAGATTGGATGTGAGGAAAAATGTCTTTACTGAAAGAGTGGTTAAACATTGGAACAGGCTGCTCAGGGAAGGGGTTGAGTCACCATCCCTGGAGGGATTTAAAAGACGTGTAGATGAGGCGCTTAGGGACATGGTTTAGTGGGCATGGTGGTGTTGGGTTGACAGTTGGACTCGATGATCTTAGAGGTCTCTTCCAACTTTAATGATTCTATGATTCTATGAGGTACAACTTTGCACTGAGTAACTGTTCTCCCCTCAAAAACAACAATGAAAAAAGTGTCTAGGCTTTCCCCCCGGAACTGTAAAGATGCTCAAAATTAGCTCTCTAGTTTTCTTCAAATCTCTCCTTAACATGCTTAGCAGCAGTCATCATTATTTCTTGCTGATTTCCTGCTTGGCAATATATATCTTGCCCTATTTAATGCATGCATCTTGCAGCAGAGATTGCCTTTTTGTGCATATGCACGTGCGTGTGTGTGCGCACGTGTGTGCGCACGTGTGTGCACAGTGCTTCTTATGCAGCAATGGCTCTTGGGACGCAACAGCATTAATTGCAGAATTGCACTATGAGATAAAATAATTCATCCTGTTTGCTCTACTTCCACCATAGATCCATGACCTGCAGTTGCAGCGTTTTAATGATGGAGGGAAGGCCACAGTTTTTTCAAGGCTGGCAACAAATCAAAGTGTTGCTCTCTCTCTCTCTCTCTCAGGTGCTGAGCTGCTGTGGCACCCAAAGGCAGCTGGGCTTTGCACCCTGACTCTGGTTGGAACCATTTTTTCTACAAGAGAGGGGAAAAAAAAACCCTCAATAAGCAGGTTATGACCCTCTTGTGCCAGCCTTTGTCTCTATCCAAAGAGGCCAGTTTATTGATACCTCCTTGACCTCATGAGCCTGGAGTAATAGCTTCCTAAATCCGCTGCAGGCCATAATACTTTCTTTTGACATCATTGATTTCTCATGCATAATTCTCATAATCTGTCATCTGGAATTAGCTCTTGTTTTCAGTTAAAACTGGTGTATTTTGTCACATAAGATATGTTTTCAAAGGTTACAGATTTTCGATTAAATTATCTCACCCAAACCCCTGGCTTTAAAGACACCATAGGAAATTATATATGCACCAAGGCGTGTTAAAAAATATCATCTGGACAGAGCAGCTGAAAGAGAAGCAGAACTAGACAGTTGCAACTAGTTTCACTGCCAAAACTCACTCCCAAGTTCAATAGTTAGGAAAGGTGGTTCATTTCTTTAGGTCCCACAGGTCATTCCTATGGCTATATCTGGCTATACCAAGACATTTGCAAATGCAATTGTAAGACAAGACCAAGCGGAGTCATATCAGTCTTGCTACATGGAGAATCTCTGCCTCCAGTAAATATCACTTCACTTCATTTGGAAAAAAAAGTCCCGTTCTTTTTCCTTCAGCTGTTGCAATCACTGTTAAGCGACTGTCATGACAGACAACACTTATTTCAGAACAACTCAGCATTTTGCTCAATGTACTTTTTTTATCTAACATGTCTATTAACCATATCCCACTGAGCCTTGAGCATCTATTTTAAAGTATCAACCGGAGAATTCAGTCACTATTGTGAAATGGTACTCAAGTACACATATTTTATTTAAAGTAACTATAGTTGTCAAGCTCCAAGTGATGCAAATAGGATGAATACAAACCAACAAATACACAAAAGCAACTCTGAATCTATGAGCTAAAGGCTTGAGCTGAGAAAGTTTTAAGGTGCATGAAAGCACAGGTGAGTGTTTTGCCTGCCTGACGATGAACTTCTCCCTGAACAACAAAGACTGAACATGACAAATACAGCGATTATTTGCAGTAGTCATAGGGGTAATGTTATTGTTTGAGTGTCCTCTGCTGGACAGCACATGGCATAGCAATAAAGCCACCAGCATATGTTGGATGGATTTTGCTTAGAAAATAACATCACTACAAAATTCAGATTATTTCTCATGTTCCATAGTCACTTAACTAAAAAAATTACTTTTTAATAAATGCTACAAGTCTAAGATTTTAAAAAACAATTATTTCCTTTATGGCAACCTATTTGTAGTTTTAAGTAGGCATAAAATTTTCAGCTGAGCTAAGATAAAATGCTTCTTGGAAAAATACTGCTATTGTCAATTTTGCGATGGAAAATTGTTGCAATGATTCATTTAGTTAAGGTGGAAACATTTTGCATGAAGGCTTTGATTTTATCGTGAATTTTGACTGAATTTGATGAAATCAAAACACTGCTGCTAGCCTTGTCAGTCCTGTGGAGGCCTACCACATGGACCTGTGTACAGGATCAACATCACATTTTGTGGGCCTTTGGCATGTGGCTGTTCTGCCAGCAGTCATCTTTGACCCCATTGAAAATTGCAGACTGGCTCTATCAGAAATGCCAAGGGAGGTTTTCCTTTATCTGTTGAGAATTTGGTTCAGTTCCTGTAACTTGTTCTGTCTGTTACTGGCAAGCAGGTACACGTAAGGCGCTTTCATACTTGTATGTTAGTTTTTCTTGTTGTTGATCGCAGGTTTTCTATTAGTTTTACTTTCTGAATGGTGTTATTATTTATTATTTAGTTATGCATATTATGAAAGTTGTTTCTAAAAGAAGCTGTCCTGATTCCTGTGACACTGGTCTAAATGGCTTTCTAAATACATGATTCATTCTCTGCATCAGAAGAACCTGGCAAACGTTCTTTGATCTTGCAATTATCTTCTTTATTCATAGGAGCATCTTCTCTTCCTCCATTCTCTATAGGCCTGGAGTTCTTATTTTGAAAGTGTTTCTTTATCAATATAAAAAAAAGGATTGCAATCAAGTAGGAAGGACCTCTTAACACCGCTGATAAACCAAGGTAGACATACCTGTGGGATAGAGCATGGAAGATAGTGCCAGGCATTGAGGTTTTCAAAGCCACTGAAGAAAATCACTGTAATGGCTTTTAAGGATCACATATATACCAAAACCACATAGTAGCTTAGAGGAAAACATTAAAACTCATTCTTTGTGAATGGTACCACAAACTGGACATTTTTGCTTGCAAAAACATCTGTTAAAGAATTGATAATATTCTTTTTGCTTATGGAGATAGTTGCAAAGTGAAACTTCCATCATCGTCCCTTTGTTTCTAAACATTTTTGTATCACTTTAAGGCCTTAGACTTTTTAAGGCTAGAAATAGATTGAGATCGCCAGAGTGGTCTATTTTATGTAAAAATAAAAAACACACCAGAAGCACCCAAGGTTGGGGTGAAACAGAAAAATCTCTGGAATATTCCTCCTGGAGACCAATAGTGTTTGTGTTTAACCAATACCTCCAGCTGCTCAGTATGATTTTCTTTCATTTATTTTTCTCTCAAATGTGGCCAATGCACAAAGTTAACAGTCTTGCCAGTATGAACAAACTACCTCCAAATAAGGTAAATTTGGGTACCTTTCCTCTTGATGGTAAATCATACAATCCCAGATCTTTTAAATTGACTCAAAGGATATTAAAAATACATAATTCGTTCCAGAAAGTCTCTGTCATTGCTATTAAATGATTTTTGCACAACATAAAAACTGACTGAAAAACTAACAGTTTAAGAAGTGACCTTAAGATTTCTCAACTTCAGGAATTCTGAACTGACCTAAATCTGAGTCCAGAGTTAGTATCTGACCGTAATTTTTGATCAGTGGCCTCACACACTACAGTATAACAGAACAAAGCATGTCTATCTGTAGGGAGGAAATGCATGAGGCTTTTTGTGCCCTAATTTGCCTTACCTGTATGCACTGGAGTCATACAGCCTGCAAGCCCCTCGCCGCCCACAGCTTGTGCTTCCCCATTTCAAGCATGTCTTGTCGATCAGTGCTCCGAAATAAACTGGCGCTGGAATCCCAGCTGCAAGGAAACAAACAAAAATGTCACAAGATATCACAAGAAAAGACATCTTTTTAGAAATCATCTTTATATTTTCTTAGTGGCAGGGTACATGCTGCAATAGTGGCAATAAGTAGATTGGACTGTGGGGAGTTTTTTCTTTCCTTTATCAGAGTAACTGTAAGCTGGGACATCCTCTCTCTGCTGTGGGGATCATCAGTCCCCAGGAAATGTGGTCTGACGGGTTTGGCCAGGCTCGTGGTCATGCACATTGGTTTCTCAAACATGGCTCTGAGAGCCACTGCTGGCTTCCAGTGCATGCTAAGCTCCTGCAAGGGACAGCTGGACTGGGTGTGTATTTGGAGCACTGAATTGATGCATAGTTCCTTCTTCTATGCATAGCCTAAGTTATCCACACTGACTTCATATCTGTCTGATAGCAGCTGATAGCCCCTTCTGCCTGAAGGGACAGCATCAAGTATACATGATTAGAGAAACTGAATATGCTTTTCAAAAATGTTTATGAGGGTAGAGCAAACTTGAGTTGCATCCTTAATGTGGCTTGGCCAGATATGAGCTTATGCTTTACTGCAAAACTTGGCAGACATGGGACAAAATCCTAGCCTCGCTGAAGTAAAGGCAAATATTAACTTCAGAGGAATCCAGGTTTCAGCTTTTATAGGACCATGTTTCACATTAGCTTTGTTCCTACAGAAGCATCCTGCATTCTTATATAGGAAATAATTTATTTTGTAAAAACAGGTATACTCTGAGCCTGTTCTACCCTAGGGCTCTTGTGAGAGTCTGAACTCAGTAATCTATCTCTAAAGGCCTGTGTATTACTATTGTCAGTGCTGTAGTCAGGGTATGATGGGACAAGTGCTCATTTTGAAGGTTCCTTAGAGAAGGAAGATGGGAGCACATCCGATTTGATTTCCGAGTCACTGAAGAGAAATGCCAGCCTTTGTGAACCCGTTGACAGTGGCTCTACCCTTTCTTGCAATGGAAGGAGCATGCTGGCTTAATGTGCTGAAGCAGAAGCCTATAGAAAGGGGTCAGTTCTTTTTTCATAATGCTTTTTTTTGTTTCCCATGGCCGAAAGAACTCCAAGAATCCCATTGGCATTGCTTGTCCTGAGAGCTGGGGCAGAAATTCTGCCCCTTCATTGTGTGATGAGAAAAGTAGAAGAGGACAAAGTGTGGATACACCTTCCAATCTCAAAATGTCCCATCACAATCCTGAGTAGAGACTACAGCCCTAATCTAGCTCTGATTGTAGGAACTTGTAAGCTGCTGTTGATTTTTTAGGCTTCATAGCAAACCCATGTGGCTTGACTCTTCACATACATTTCTCCACATTTCTGAAATGCAGGTATTCCTATGCCATTGACAAAAAGAACAAAAGGAAACAGAGAGGTGTTTTCTTGCCTGCCTAGGCATCTTAATCAACCATCTCATTAGCAACTCTCAAATAAAAAAAGAAAAAAAAAAGAGCATTGCAGCATGCTTAAAGGCAATTGAAATCTAAGCTCTCATCTACCAGGAAAGTGAAATTTCAACATAAAGAAAACACTGCTATGAGCAGAGTTGTATGAGTGTTGAATGAAGTCCTACTAGAGCATGTCTTTTTGATCTTACTTGCAGCATTGTGTCTCAGCGAGCCATTGGTTGAATCATAACTTTGAAACCTTATAGTGTTGTTTAGAAATTCAAGATAATACTTTAATTTTGCTTAGAAACTTCTCCCATTTTGGAACACCAGGCTCCCAAACTGCAATGCCATTTAATCATTAGGTCAAAGATTTTCAAAATTGTGTTAGCTGGTTTCCCAATGAACTCTTGACTGAATATTGGACCTTCAGGAAAAAAAACCCAGGGTCTTCAAGAACAGCCCAGGATCTAACAGCTATTTCAAGGGTACATCTGGTTTACAAATGGTGGTTGCACTGGTGTCATTTAAAGCCGTACGAGCAAGCATCTTAGTTATTCAGAATGATTTCTCTCACCTAGCATTCTCATAATGAGTGTGTATAGACCAACCGCAAGAGATTTCAACTCTGGATGAACGCATCTGAAAGAAAGAGGGATAAGTATGAGGTATTTGCTTATCTAGTGCTGACACATGCCTATTAAACTGCTGTTAATTACCCTGAATTTAATACTTTTAATGACAGAAAGCCAAGCTTTGGAAGGAGAGTGCTTCCTACGTCTGCTGAAAATACATTAAGTGGTATGAAAAAGGTGAATTAATCTATTGTTTTCCATTACATAGCTCCTGGGAAGTCCATTCACTAAGCATAATTAAAGAAGTGAAATTTTAAAGTCATAATCACAGTCTATCCTAGTCTTATTGAAATGGGCTCTCCAACTGCCTTAACTCCCTGGCGAACATTTTCCTCACTTGATGGGAAATACCTTACTTGATGGGAAATATCACAGTGCCCTAAGACAAAAATGTTGCAAGTAGCTGCATCAGTGTGGCATCTTTCTATTCTCGAACTACATTCCTCTGTACAACGCCACATCTTGAACTATGCAAAGCCATCTGGCAATATGCCTATCTGTTTCATGGGGAACCATACTCTAAGTGTCAGAAACACGCTCTGATCTTGAATCCATCCCTTACAAACATTAACATGGTCTACACTCAGAATGGTGTCTCACAGAGGCAAGGAAGGGAGGGGAGTTCACATGCAGTTTTCTGTGCTCATTTAGGATGACTTAATGCTCTTAGGACTACCATTAAATTTGCCACTAATGCATTTTTCTACGGATTGAGTTTTCTCTTCAGGTTACTGAAAAGTGTCTGCTAATTTGCATACATGCTTCCACATCGCGTCCTGGTACACTTGCACCTGTGTACCTCAACAGACATGAGCATAAGAGCCTCCGACTGAGCCCTCAGATGTCCTGAATTTCCAGACATCTGATAAGCGCAATCTGTTAGGGCAACCCCACATCCAGAAATCCTAACAAACGCATGGCATTTTCAAAATCCATACAGCCAAAATATCCAAGCAGAGAAAGAGGACATGTTCTGGAAAACCTGGGCATATAACAGGTATAAGAGAAACCGTTATGCAGTAGTTGGAAGCAACACACTAGAACCGACTTACAGACAGCAGCAAAGTAAGATTTGATGCTAACAGCTACAAACAAATGGGAAATGACAAAACTCATTAAAGAAAGCATGTTATACTGCAAGAGAGTCTTTTCTCCTAAGGGGAAGACAGAAACATAAACACAACTTTGATCCCCTCATTGGAAAGCCTCAACCATAGGTACACAGTTATTTTTACTTACCTAAACATAATCATGTATGCTGGGGTGCCTCCCAATGCATAACAAAAGCCACTTATGACTTGTATTACTGTATAATAAATAAACTTCATTGAACAATCCTCACTTTTTGGACATTGTCCCAAGGTGGCAGAGTTATTTCCTGTCCATGAACTGTTGGCTTCAAGACAGCTGCAGTTATGGAAGACCTGGAAGACACAAAGCAGATTTAGAATCATAGAATCATAGAATCGTTTGGGTTGGAAGGGACATCTAAAGGTCACCTAGTCCAACCCCCTTGCAATAAGCAGGAACATCTTCAACCAGATCAGGTTGCTCAGAGCCCTGTCCAACCTGACCTTGAAGGTTTCCAGGGATGGGGCATCCACCACCTCTCTGGGCAACCTGTGCCAGTGCTTCACCACCCTCAGCGTAAAAAATGTCTTCCTTCTATCCAGTCTAAATCCACCCCCCTTTAGTTTAAAGCCATTCCCCCTTGTCCTGTCGCAACAGGCCCTGCTAAAAAGTTTGCTGGCATCTTTTTTATAAGCCCCCTTTAAGTACTGCTAGGCTGCAATAAGGTCTCCCTGAAGCCTTCTCTTCTCTAGGCTGAACAACCCCAACTCTCTCAGCCTTTCTTCATGGGACAGGTGTTCCATTCCCCTGATCATTTTCGTGGCCCTTTTCTAGACCTGCTCCAACATGTCCATGTCTTTCCTGTGCTGAGAGCTCCAGAGCTGTACGCAGTACTCCAGGTGGGGTCTCACCAGAGCGGAGTAGAGGGGCAGAATCACCTCCCTCAACCTGCTGGCCATGCTTCACCTCTCGCAACCTGCTGGCCACACTTGGTAGGACATTGCTCATGCAATGGGGAATCCTGCCTTCAGACACAGGCAGAGCCTGAAGCCTTCCTAAGCATCCTTTTCCTATCTTATTTGCCTTTCTTGAGGCAATAGACAGCAGCTTCTTCTTTTCTTTCCTCCAAACAGTGCTCAGAGTCAGAAGGGATGTTCCGTGCCAGCATGTTTTTACCAGTGGACACAGCACCCCTTTTTGGAAAATGCTTGGAGTACCTGCAGGATCTCTGAGGCTGGCCTCAGCTTTGTGTCCCTGGAGGGCAGGGGAAAAGCGAGGCTCAAGGAGCTGTGCCTTTTGCTGCTAGGTGACACCACCTGTTAGCTGACTTGTCTCTGTGGAAAGCACCTGGATCACAGGTCTCTCTCTGTTAACGCTGATCCGCCAGAGGTACCTCACAGCTGTAAGCAGCAGCTACCTGTCAAGACACAGCTCATACAGAACCCTGAGATCAGCAGTAAGTGTACTGATAGCTTAGGAGCAATAGCTTTTAACCAGGGCTTGAAGGGCTTGAGGATGTGCTGAGGTAAGGAGAACTGTGAGCCACAAACCTTAACCTCTACAGAGACAGACTTGTGTGGGAGGCAGTAGTCCCACTGTCATGGATGCTGTTGAGCCCTTCTCCCCTGCCTTCCACCTTAAGATTTTAGCAAAGAATGTCTTTTGGAGAAGGTGACTGTAGACATTGGAGAGAAACCAGCCACAAAGCAAAATGTGTTGGAGATAAAATTCTGAGTTCAAGAGACAGCTCCAGATCATGTATCTTCCGGAGTGATCATCTGGCATCAGAAAACAGGGGAATGACACAGTCCAATGAAGGCTTATATCCACGGACTGGAGCTTCCTCTCTGGGATGCTGTGCATTATCCCCAGCACTCTGTGCCGAGCAGAAATCAGTCACCCAGAAAAATAAGTGGTATCCTGCCATCCCAGAGTCTCACACGGAGGAAACAAGCTGCCTCCCCTCAAATCATTCTTCATACTTACACATTAATGATTAGTATCAGGGAAGATACTACACTATCTTAGTGTACTTCAACTGTTGGCTGAAAACCTCAGGGCAGCCAGAATGAGGTTTATGAAAGGCAAGCCATGGACAACCTTCAGACAACATGTAACCACTTTGAATTGTCTGTTTCCCCCTCTTGTTCAATCTACAAAAGCTGAAAGCTAGGATCTACAACAAGGAGCTAGGCCTTTTTGCTTAATGTGCAGTAACTCAGAGAAATCTCTATGTCTTCTGTGTTGTTTGTAGCCAGAAATCATAAATACTTTATTGACTGGTCCCCAGTAACTTTGGTTTCACTTAAATGCATGATACTACTAAATCCCTGATGTTACATGGAAAATAAGCTAGTAAAAAACCTCAGAAACTGAAGCAGGGTCTTACTGTGTTCTTTCCATGTCCCACCGAAGTTGTACACCCAGCTAGACACGCCGAAACGTACGTGATTCCATTGTCTCCACACACAGGATCCCACACATTGGAGGCACATTTGCAGTCAGAGTTGCACTCAGAAAATACGGAATTTTCATGGTACGGAATGGGTTTGCTTGGAAGTTAAGTTCAGACAGGTGTAAGAACTTTTAATTCAGTGATGATGGCAATGTAGTCCCTTCTGTGTGACAGTGTCACTGTCCTGAAACCCACCTTATATGCCCAGGACACATGTTTTCATAGCTGAGTCTCTACAGTATTGATCTCTTTGCTTGAGATTCCATCCTACTTGCACTGACATTAAAGTGATAACTAGATTATAAAGAATTTAAAAAGAAATAAAAATGTTGCTACTGATTTTAGCTGGCAGGTGTAGACAGAAAAGAAAAAGGAAAACTTGAAAGGCTTTGAGAGGTCAGCTAGGCTATCCCCTAATTGTACGTAGAGCTAGCAACAGTTAACACAGTCTTATCACATACATCTTTACCTGTTTGTAAAAATGCACCAATTATAAAAACTAGATTTCCTGGTCTCCATAGTTAAAAATACTCCTCTCTTAAAGCCTAGCCTAACTCTTCATAAAGGATATAGAGAATGCAGTATTCCCTTTTATTTTCAGACATCCTTTGAGTATTGAGATCTCTAACAAAGAGGGATGTCTTCCCTCATCTTCTCCTTTCTGGGTTAATTAAGCTTACATCCTTGCCGTCTCTTTCAGCTCAGCGCTTGCTAAGCATATTCCCTGGTCCACCATTTGCATTGTTAGTGAAAATATTGCAGGGTACAGGACAAGCAAAAGACCATTAGTCCTCAGGTTCCAACAAAAATAAACATCCTTGGCATCCTGCCTGTCCAGTTCCACCTTTTCAGCTGTAAACAAGTATGGCTTGTTTACAAATGAACTGTAGTGACAAATTGTTGAACCATGGATAAGCCTTTAGGGAGATGCAAACAGGTTCACACTAGCCATGGGGTACTCGGAGCAGGCTGGACATGAGCCAGTGACCACCCATATGCCTGTGTGTCGCTGGGCCCCTTGGACAGCCATGTCCTAGCACGCATCCCCTGTACTGGTATCTTTACTCACTCCAAGAAAAAATAACAGCCTGTAACTTTTAAACCCTCGTTCTCTCTTGAGAGGAGAGAGCATCTTCAGTCGGCATAAAAGCTTCATTTTGGCTTACAGTAGGCTGAGAGTCTATGCATGTTATGATCTTTCCATCTCTGTGCAGGACATGCTAACAATGCTCTCTGTTACCTATGCTTCACCATTTTACTGAATATACTTCGCTAGAAAATTGCTTCTGGTGTAGAGATAGCACTGTGTGAAACAGCAATACCACCCCACACAGCCAAATGGCCTACATCGGTAATGATGCAATTTTGCTAATGTATTTCTAATTAATCTTTAACCAGTGTTATGCTTTGCCAGGCTGACACTCTGCTGACCAACAAAACTATCACAATGACAAGTGGTAGTGTTCACTTTCTCTTAAGCATTGCAAAAGCATGTTTCTCTTTTAGCCTTGATATCATAGTGCATTTTTTGAACTATTGCTGCTGTGGAGAAAAGCATACTCTTCTTCATTTTATACTCACCCTTCATAGGACA
>NW_008825614.1:5192192-5194487 GCF_000699105.1 Pygoscelis adeliae
CCTGCTACCACATGGTTCTCACAGCCAACAAAAAAGTGCAAGAGAGTGATGGTGTAGGCCAAAAATGACATGGTAAATGCAAACTTGGTTGCTCCAATGATGCTCATTTTGTACTTTTTCATTATAAGCCCTCCTAGGAAAATCCCAATACCTACAGGAGGTAAGGATGTCAATCCTGAAAGAGATTATAGAAGGGGAACGTTAAAATAAAAGAGTCACACTGGGTGTAAGAGCCAAATTCTGTCCTCAGCTTGATATCCCTGGCAGCTTTACATTGTATTAAGATGACTCTAGGTGGCTATGTGCTCAGCCTAATCCCTGGGTTGAGTATGCTATTTTTGAAGCACCTAACCCTCAAAACCCACTTCCATTGTAAGGCATTAGTCAGATGTTGCAGCATTTAAAACTCCCACATCACATTCATTGCATGTGGGGTGCCCTTGTTATAATATAATTAATATAATAGAACATAATTCGTCATATAGGGAAGTGATCGTGCCTCCGTACTCGGCACTGGTGAGGCCGCACCTCGACTACTGTGTTCAGTTTTGGGTCCCTCACTACAAGAAGGACGTTGAGGTGCTGGAGTGTGTCCAGAGAAGGGCAACGAGGCTGGTGAGGGGTCTGGAGAACAAGTCTTATGAGGAGCGGCTGAGGGAACTGGGGTTGTTTAGCCTGGAGAAAAGGAGGCTGAGGGGAGTTGCTCTCTACAACTACCTGAAAGGAGGTTGTAGGGAGGTGGGTGTCGGTCTCTTCTCCCAAGTAACTAGCGGTAGGATGAGAGGAAATGGCCTCAAGTTGCGCCAGGGGAGGTTTAGATTGGACGTGAGGAAAAATGTCTTTACTGAAAGAGTGGTTAAACATTGGACCAGGCTGCCCAGGGAAGTGGTTGAGTCACCATCCCTGGAGGTATTTAAAAGACGTGTAGATGAGGCGCTTAGGGACATGGTTTAGTGGGCATGGTGGTGTTGGGTTGATGGTTGGACTCGATGATCTTAGAGGTCTTCTCCAACCTTAATGATTCTATGATTCTATGATTCTATGATAATAGAACATAATGGAACATAATAGAACATAAAGAATAGAATAGAATAGAATAGAATAGAATAGAATAGAATAGAATAGAATAGAATAGAATTATTTATTCTGGTCCCATCGGGACCAAAACTGTAGTTTGTATGCTGCCTTTATATAATTCAAGTTCAGGAGAGATCACCATTTACAACAGCCTGTTCCACAAGGAATTCAGTTCCAGAAAAAGCATACCAGAACTTCTCCTCATGTACTGCTTATAGCATAAGCAGTCATTGCACAGTGTAACTCACCTATTAGAAAGTTAGATTTAGATGTAGATTGTCCATACTGCTGTTCCATGTACTTTGGTTTGTAAGTCAAGAAACCAATAAAGCTACTGAACTGTAACAGTGAGCAACACAGAAATGTAAAGTACATTCTATTACTCAATACTTTTTTCAGGGAGGTATAGAAATCTGAAAGAAAGGGATATATGAGTTGGCTTTGAAAGATGCATGGCATAATTACTGCTGAGTAATCTATGAAACTTAGGGCAAAATCCTTCTCTCAGCTGTCCAAGTGCTAGTCGTACTGATCTTCATTTGCATGCGAGGATCTGAAAGCAAAATCAGGTTCTTGAAAAACACCAGAGGTTGAGATACAGGAAGAGAATCCTAAAAGAAGACAGAAGTATGGGTTAAGGCCTGGGTGCTCTAGTGAGATCTGCACATGAAGGCTGAAGGGCTCCACACAGCAAAGACTTCTTTCAGCTTACAGGTTCAAGGCTACTTGAGAGATGCCTTTGTGAGATGCCCAATGTCTTCCATTGGGATCTGAAAAAAGACAGGAGAACTTGACTAATGATTCAAAGCCATCTCTTCCCCACACCTTTCCACCCCTTTCTTAGCCTAACCACTGCACAACCAGAGCTGATATTCAAGCCTGCTGTATTTTCCTCAGGCAGCAACATGCTTCAGAGTCTCCATGAGCTCTGTGATCATCAGATAAATAATTTGGCTTACCATATTGAGAAAGGAACTTTCTAATATTTTCTTTAGGTCTTGATACAGAAACAATTTTTTCACTGCTCAAATTTCTTCTAGCACAACATTTTAGACGTAGGTGCCACTCAGGCAATGATGCATTGCAGGTGACGCATGCAGAATCTCACAGTCTTGAAGAAGCTCTTTGACTTCTAATAATCTTTAGCGGACCCCTCCTTTCCTGGGGATAGCTAACTGGTTTAGACTGAAGTGCAGGGGAGGCAAAATACTCTGCAGA